>NC_048308.1:69989824-70064387 GCF_013100865.1 Trachemys scripta elegans | reverse complement strand
CTCCCTCCCCAGAGCCCAGCCATGCCCCCCCAGCGCAGACACCTATCCCGCTCCCTCCCCAGAGCCCAGGCCCCCCCCAGCCCACACACCTATCCCGCTCCCTCCCCAGAGCCCAGGGATCCAGAGGAGAAACAGCCTGATGCTCAGTCCCAGGCTTGCACAGACTTTCCCGTGTGCAGCCGTCTCCTTCGCCCAAGGCATGCTGGGAACTGCAGCTGCCGGGACCCTCTAGCTCCCTCTCTCGCCCCCCAGCAGTCTTCTATGTGTGACCTGGGCTCTGCCAAGTCCAGTGGCCCCTAGTGGTGGCTAGCAGCACTGCAGCCCATTTCTGTGGGGAGGAAAGGAAATTCTGCGCGCACAACATTAATTTCTGCAAAATTCTGCATTGCGCAGTGGCGCAGAATTCCCCCAGGAGTACTCTGCATTGGTGGTTTGCACCAGTGTATAGTCATTACACTAGTGCAAGTTCCTTAATCTAGACAAGCCTTAGGTTTTCAGTGTTGGGAGGGAGTAATGAACTACCACTCGCTCCAGCTTGCATGGAAGGCACCCTATTTACTTCCTTGCGTGCCTCCTGTGCCCCAATGGGGAAAGCAGGGGAAGCCATGGCTCTGTTTCCCCACCCAGCTGGCTGGGCAGCAGTGTATGCTGCACCTGTTGACGGGATGGGGTGTGCATGCTCCCCCTGCCCCAGGGAGTGCCTCTACATTCCAGCATTATCCCTGGGGCAGTGCAACTCTTCCTCTCCCCGGGGCAGAGGTGTGCCTCTATGGGCTAAGCTGTGCCTTCACTGGTTACCAGATGGTGTTCAGGAAATTCCGGTGAAGTGAGAAAACTCATTCCCTGAGAAACAGCAGGGCTCTGCTCTCCATTCCATATGTCTCCTCTCAGACCAGACCCCCTCCTTAAACCGGCTTTCTTCCCACCCACAGCCTGACATCAGTGCTAAACTCTACCTACCCTCAGGGCATACAGGCCCTTGGGAAGTGGTCTGCCCTGAGAGCTCTGGACTGCAGAAGCAGGAGAGGGGGACAGACCAGAGGCTCGGCATCTCTCAGGGAGGGAGTGCAGGTTGCCTAGCCTCAACCAGAATTGTTGGCAACCAAAAACACAAAGCAAGTGAACGGAACTGCACTTGGCTGAGAAAAATTCAGTGTGTTGAAACCTGCCTAGAAGCAGTGATCAAAGTGCTGTGCTTTCTCCACTCCCTCCAGCACAAACTGAGTTACTCCTTGCCCGCAGGGAGCTCACATCTTGCCAGCTAGCAGGGAAAAGGCAGCCCCATGGAGCACATTTACGGAAGAGTTGTAATTTCAGATTGAATCCCGTCTTTCACAGGCATATTTCTGCAATCTCTGGTTGGAAAGCCCCTTACCAAATTTCCCCTCTGCTGCTTTGTTCTTCATTGAAACTTCCTCCTACCCCCTTCTCTTCCCCTTTCTCCGAGCTCCCTTTCCCACTTCCTCTGGTTAGTTCATTTGCTTCCGATCAAATCTGACCCTCCGCCCCCCACAAAGAGAAACAAAACCGGCAACAACAGATCCCAGCACTAACATGCCAGTGGCCAGCCATCACTGTGTTATATCTCTTCCCTACCTGTGGCAGGTCTCTTTAGACTGTAAATTCTTCAGGGGCCTGCCCACATGCAGTAACCCGCAGCCTTGGGGGCTCAGTCCTCCTTACACTCAGTTAGGCTGTGTTAGATACACTTTCACCCCCTTCTCTGATGCCCGAGGAAATCTAAGCCCTGAAAACACGTCTATTTGTATTACAGTAGCGCTGTGCAGAGGCCACAGCGAAGACCAGAGCCCCACTGTGGTAGGTGCTGTACAAACACACACGTTGTGTGTTAAGGAAGTTCCTTCCTGTGTTCTCGGACACTCGCAGCAGTCTTTGCAGAAGTGGGGTGTAAGCTGGTGTAGCTGCCAGGCGGCAGAGGCAGAAGAGGTGGTGTAAGTTCATGAAGGGTGGGAGATAGAGCCTGCAGAACTGGAAGCTTAAGTTGGTGTAACTTGACTCACTTCTGAAGTTGGCTCCTAATGTTTATATCTCCTTTGGAACCACAGCCTACCAAAGACAAGGGAGCCACCAGGGATAGCAAAGCATTGGCCAGCTGGTAACTATAACACGCATCCTTCATATGATACGACAAGAGCTTCCCGACAGTGAAGCCTTTGGGAATAGTGCTTCCAGAAATTAATTCATTAACCTTGATTACTGATGCTGATGGGACTCCTGACTGGAGCAAGAGCAGCAGAATCAGGCCCAGAGTATGGAAGGAGGAACATGGCAAGACTAGGCTGATTAAAATAGGCGATCTATTTCATGATTACTGAAATAAAAGTCATTTGCGAGATGAATAGAAGAAGTGCTGCCAAGCGCTGATGGTAAGTAGCAAACCACAGTATTAGCAGCTGGTTCGCAGACATGCCGAGAAAGTGCCCGTTAATTTAACTTTTTAAAAAATAAAGTACATCTTTAGTACTCATGAACAGTGCCAGATTGGTAGCATTATAAACTGCAGTCTTCTATTCAGCTACAGTCTGTACGGCAGAGTTTTACTACCTCAATAAATCCAGATTGGGGTCTCACAAGGATGTGTCACCATAGTGATAATGTTTCTTCTTCTCATTCATATGCACTGCTTGGGGGATGGATTCCGCAGGTGTGATTCGACTTGATGTTATGCAGCATGGCGCTGAAATAAGACTGCTGCTCTCAGACTTCAGACCTCCAAGTATCATTTAACAGGTTACTGCCCACCTTGCATATCTGTCCTGAAGAGCCTATCGCAACATTCACAAAAAGTGGAAAGGTTCACTCAGGGGTCCGTGCCTAAGCAGTGGCAGTATTTCTGTCATTGGGTGATGACCCGTTTCAGTTACTCAGTGTATCTGTACTTCATCAGCAACCTCCGTTACACAACAAAACCATGCAGTTAAAACCGGAGTCTTGCCTTCCGTATGAAATACGTGCACACACGTTGGCCGTGACGGGATTCCGTGCACAGGACAGACTCAGTCTCCCAAGCCAGAGCTGCCAATGCACGCAATAGGCTCTTCCCAGGGCCTTGCAGGCACAGTGGCCAGCCCACTTTCGGGAAGGCAGAGTACTGTCCAATAATCGAAAAATTACAAGCTGCCACTTTAAATCTCAGGGGGTTTCCTGGTCCTGCTTGCAGACTGGAGTTCTGTAAGGAGTTGTGCAATCTGAGCCTAGCAATATTCAATCTGCAGAAAGCCAGTCTAGAGTAAGGCAGGGCGAGAGAAAGCAGGCTGCTCTCTATGTTTTTGAGTTCTAAGAACTAAAGCAGTGGTACATTGCCACTTTCCAGCAAGAGTATTTTATGTTTTTATCTAAGTTCTCTGTTGGTATGCTATGAACACAACATAAAACACAAGACAGTCCAAGAAAGCTGATATAGGGAGTAAATACATGGGGTACCTTTCAGCCACAGGGCCTTAAAGGGCTAATGAGGAATGACCCTCAAAACTGGCATCTGAGGAATGCTTTCTCCGCAATGCATTTCCTTTCTTGCTCTATTCATTTCATTGTGCCTTTCTAAGCACTTTTTGCTGTAATTCCACTCTGTATTTTCTGCAGCTTAAATTCAGACAAACAACTGTGCTATGTTGGCTCCGAGAAGAACTAGAGAGAGACTCATTTCCTTGGTAGTATTGCACACAGAGATATTTGCAAAGCGATGAGCAGAAAAACGTGCTCAAGGGCAATTAGCACGAGTGTCTGCATTAGCTTCCCACCTGCCTCAGAAGGATGTGATTTTTAATCGATAAATGACAGCAAACGTCAGTTTCGCTGTACACACACAAACCAACGAAAAGATATTTCCATCAATAATAATAATTGAAATCGACAAACAGGCAAATAATACAAATGTTGCTTGAGAACTTAAGAGTTTGATTTAAGGCTATTTACTTTGTGTATTTTGACAATGTATGTTTTATGAGATATAAAGCTTTAACTTCTTGAATCTCGACATCTACTGTCATTAAATAATTCTTTAAGCCCTCCCAAAATCTCCCACAACTGAACATTTTAAAAAGCAATCAAAATTGAATAAATGTTTATTTCAACATAAATATTCTCCATCCACATTAAAAACTAAAAATCTAAATTTGCCAAGCCTACATATAGCAGAGTGCTGGAGTCACCCTGGCACTGCTTGGCATCTGACCCTTTAAGTAAGTGATTCTGACAGTGCTATTCAAGGCTTTGGACATCCTGGTGTATGTAGGGAGTGCCCAGATATTAGCTTCAGAAATGTGGTAATTATTACAACTAGAAGAAAGTTAATATGCCAATTTTAAAAAATGGGATGACCTGAGTAATTATAAGCCTGACGCTGTGGCCAAAAGAGCTAATGCGATCCCAGGATGTGTAAACAGGAGAATCTCAAGTAGGAGCAGAGAGATAATTTTACCTCTGTATTTGGCACTGGGGTGACCACTGCTGGAATACTGTGTCCCATTCTGGGGCCCACAATCCAAGAAAGATGTTGATAAATTGGAGAGCGATCAGGGAAGAGCTTTGAGAAGGATTAAAGGATTAGAAAACATACTTTATGGTGTCAGACCCAAGGAGCTCAGTCTATTTAGCTTAACAAAGAGAAGGTTAAGGGGTGACTTGATTACAGTCAATAAGTTCCTCCCTGGGGGACAAATATTTAATAATGGATTCTTCAGTCTAGCAGAGAAAGGTCTAACGTGATCCAATGGCTGAAAATTGAAACCAGACAAATTCAGACTGGAAATGAGGTGTAAATTAACGGTGTTAGTAACTAAATGGAACAATTTACCAAAGATTGTGGTGAATTCTCCATATTTTTAAATTAAGATTGGATGTTTTTCCAAAATATCTGCTCTAGGAATTATTTTGGGGCAGTTCTCTGGGTCTGACGGGATGTTCTGCGAAGGAATGAACCAGCCCACTGGCCAAGCAGGACTTGTTTTTACTTTTGCAGGGGACTGCATATTATCTACTGGTATCACTGATTGCCTTTATACTCTAGCTCCACAAGTAGAAAACCAATGTGGAATTCTAACGGAGTTCAGAGCAGAGTTCCATCCCAGATCCCCCTGAATCCAGCTAGTCTTAGTAAGCTTGTTAATGTACTGCTGTGTATCCAGAGCGAGAGAAAGTGATGCTGGATTTAACTACTTATCAACAGTTATAAACCCCTGCCTAGGAAAGTAAGCCAGGGAAATGACTTCAGCTCACCCAAATAAACCTATTATGGACTTGGCAGGAGAATCATAGTCATTTTATGGCTTTCTAGCACCCCCATCTGGTGTGTAATTATTGGATCCTTTTTCCAGCCCATGCTGCAGCTTCCAGGGACACTACTGTCCTACACCAAGGTGGAAACGTGCAGGACTCACCCCTGTGGTGCCTCCTGCTGGTTGTCTCTTGGAATTAGCTTGTCCAGCCTCCGGAGTACCCTGTGCAGGCTGGTGTCCTGCTGCCACTTGGCCCCAATGTCCCTCCCGGACCCGGTGCCCCGTTATCTGGGGTGCTGCCCCCTGGCAGTCATCCCTTTGTCTCAGGGTCTCCCTTCCCCGGGGAGCCCCCACCCACTATCCCCACCTCGCCTCAGTATAAGGCTACTGCCAGTCATTGTCTAGCCCCCACGCCCTGGTGCAGACTGCAGTATCAGCCTACTCATCACCGGCAAGGTTGGGTTTGGACTTGCTGCCTTTGCCTACCCCTGGGCTGCCCTCTGCAACCCCCAGTACCCATTGGCCTTCTGCTAGGCCGCAGCCTGGGGCTTTCCAGCCTGGAGCCTCCCCAGCTCCTCTGCCTTTCCCCAGCCCTGCTCCACTCAGGTACTCTGCTAAGGTCCCTGCAGCCAGGTCCATCTCCCTCTACAGCTAGAGAGAGACTGTGTGTCTGCTCCTGGCTTCCCTGGCCTTTATAGGGCCAGCTGGGTCTGTTTGGGGCGTGGCCACAGCTGAGGCAGCCTCCCAATCAGCCCAGCCTAAGATCCCAGCCCCAGCCCTCTGCAAGGGCTGGCTTTTAGCCCCTTTCAGGCCAGGAGTGGGTGACCACCCCGCTACACAAGGCAACAGCTTGTGCATGGAACAATATCCCTGTCATGGCTTTCTCTGCCCTCCAGACATCTTATCATTTCCCTTATTGAAATTAGGGGTCTCTTGACAAGGAGCCTGGTGGTTCTTTATTTTGTCCTCCCCATTTCTTAGCCACTCTGTCTAGAGAGAAGTTACTTTCATGTCTTCTCCTCCTGGAGAATGAGAAAGCTGCACTCTTGAGTGCTAATGGGCATCATGTATTTTAAGACCGTCTTTTTTGCATCAACTAGCAATTCATTCCACATACTGTGCTGGAACAGAGAACCAGGAGGGCTATGTGTGAGAGGCATATGGCAAGAAGTGCCCCAGGACTGTTCTTTGGAAACGGTGGAAACCGGGATCGATCACCACGTTTGTGGGCCTTTCCCAGCAGTTACTGAACTGGCTGTTGCTGGTTTTGCCTTTAACCAAGCGATAAGACGAAGCTCTCCAGAAAGCATCAGGATGCTCCGAAAAGGAAAAGGCCAGCAGACAGGTTGGACTCCTTGAAAGCATTGGCAACTTGCTAGCTGGATGGCGGGTTTTTGACTGACTCTGTTTGGCTCTTTTTCATAAAGTGCCAGCTGAGCTAGACAGAAGGCTGCTCTCCTATTCGTTTAATAATTAATACAGTGAAAGCCACTGTCTGGGATTTTGCTTAAAAAAAAAAGACTGGATCAGGCTACAAAATTCAGCTCTGCTTTTCTATGGGTGTTGAATACAGTGCTCACTACTGCAGTATCAGAGCCCAGATTGGGGATCCAGATCAGGATGCCGATCCTCACCTTTGCAACCTCCAGGAGTGGTTACTGGAGCTCATATCTCGGAATGAAGCCATGCACCCTGAATCAATGCCAGCTGCTGCCAAATGCCTGTCTGCTCACCGCGACTGCATTCAGCCCAGTGTTCCACACTCTGCACTGGTTGGTTCCCCACTGAATAGAGTCCAGGGCAAGATCTCTGCCCCTTCAAGACCCTCCATGGGACTGGCCCTAGATACCTGCAAGATCACCTATGCTTTCACAGCGATGGCTAAAGTCAGTGCACTTGAATCATGAAACTGCCGACCAGTGAGGGAAACTTGTAATTACAGAAGACTGAACTTCACAACAGCTGACTTAGACTACAGCTCTCACAGCCACAAGATAGAATTGTCTGATCTGATCGCGAGTCTCATGGTGTGGTGTTTTTCCTATAGCCCCAGTCATCTCATTACATGAGAAACTCAAGTGTCATTAAAAATATTTCTAGCTCTCATGATTGCTGAGCAAAGCTTGAATGTGTGACTCAAATGCACCCGACAGGCTCAGAAACCAGAAGAAAAATAAACAGAATCCAACTTTGAAAAGTCTCTGAATTTTTTTGAAGCCTGACTTGATTTTCTCAGCTAGTCTCTTGTCTCAGTTTCCTTTCATCTGCGCTATGAACATGTACAATGTATACTCATGGTAGCTCTCATCAAGCTACCGCAAGGATGTGTACACAAGCAGAGGATATCAGAGTGTGGGCTTTGCTCTAAATGCACACACAATTGTCACACACAGATTCTGATTTCTCTTCCTGCTGCTGGGAAGAGACTCCACTTCCTTGTCCAGCCCCAAGCAATTTGCAGGGCAGGGGGAAGAACGCAAGGTCTGTTGGGACTAGGAGGAGGGGGCAGGTTGTAGGGGCTTGCTTCTTACCCACTCTCAAGAAAACAGGCCAGGAAGATCGGAACCAGCAGAGACAGGGAAGCCTTATTGGGCCTCCTAGAAAAGGAGAGTTTGAGGTTGGCGGTTGAGGGACTTGCACGTCACTTTCAACTGCAAAGTGGAGGCCTAGCTTGCAGCAAACTGGCTAAAACCTATTTCATCTTCCAGCACTTTTGGCAGGGCTCCATCTAGAACAACTGCAGTTTAGTGTAACTAATGTTGAATGACCCAGAGAGTTTGCAGTTTTTGTTTCTAGACCATTAAACCTTCTCCTAGCTGTAGTGTTTGCAATGCTTAGGGGCTCCCCCCTCCCCACCCTTTGTCTCTTGAAAATTAAAAAGTAAGCTTTGTAAATTTCATTCAGAAGAGGGAACTGTCACTTTGGCTTTAAGAGACAAGCCAGAAGAGAGACAAATTCTTCTTTTAGCATAGAAGAAAAATCCATTATTAAAGGCTTAGAAACAAAGGCTGTCCTCAATACACAATTAAAGGAAAACCTAAGCCTTTGAAAGCAGAGGGCACGACATGGGAATACACACAAGAGGTAGAGATGAAAGCCTCCATTGTAACATAGTTGAATGAGTAAAAAACTTTCAATGGATTCATTTGCCTAAACTAAACTAGATTGTGCACTCTTTGGAGAAGGGACTGTGTCTTCCCCTGTGTTTGGACATTGCCTAGCACAATGCGGCCTTGATCCTGATCGGAGCCTTTGAGTGTTACTATAATGACTTGGATAGGGCTGGCTGAAAAATGTTGAACAATCAAATGCAGTTGTAATCAATGTTTTCGGGGAGATCAATTTCCAGGGACTTTTCCATTTGGAAAATCAGAGTGTTGAATTTCAGTCTCTCGGCCTGACGTGACATGTTTTTGATTCCGGAATGCCAAAGCATTTCGTGTTGAGGGCGGGCTTGACAACTGCTGCCCATTTCATTTTGGGCATGCTGCCTGAACAGACACTAGGAGATACAGACACGGAATGGAATACAATGTTCTGTCAAAAGCAATGGCAAGGAGTCTAGTGGTGACTTAGGAAAAGTAACTGAGTATCGTAAGCAGCTCACTAAGCTGTGTGACAGGACAGAAGTTCTTAGACTTCAGAGAACTCCTCCCCTAAGCTAGGTTATCAAATGACAGTTTAATCCACTGATTAAATGGAAGAAATAGTGTATTATTAAAAACAGACTCACCTTGTCTGCTTATACCATGGGGACATGACACTGGTTTCTAGCATCCTCTGAAAGCTTCTGCCTTTAGGAATTAATCCTTCTGGAGGCATTATACGCACAGCACACAGACAACCGACATACAACTCTTTACCAACAGAAATGCCTTTTGCTGACAACCATTCAGATTTGGGTAAATTATTAACTGTTGAAAAATTGCCAGCTCACATCAATAGCTCAGCACAGCTCCTTCTTAGCTTGCTGCTAGTAGCAGCAAAGGTACTAAGACACAGACAAAAACCGTGGAGGAGACAGCTAGTGAGAGATGCCCTGTGGCCTGGGCGGGGGAAAACACAGACAACGAGGCCAGATAAGACCATGAGTGCAAGTCTCACTTCTACTGATTAGCATTAATTACACCCCTAATTCCTAAGCAAGGCCTCCTAGCCCACCTGAGGTTACACAACCTGGAAACAGAAAGTAGACGCTTAATACAGCAAAGTAACAGCCAGTGAGTTAAACTGACCCTTCAAAAATCTGCCACACCTAAATACAATACTCAGCTCTGCTGTCAGTAAAATGAAGCTACTCATGTATTGGTAGAATAAGCCATTTCTTCAGTGCATTTTACGGCCCCCTATGGTGGTCTCTCCACAGAGGATAACAGCCTACTCCTACTGTCATCTACCTTGATTTACCCTTAAACTCAAGTGCCACAGGCCTGTGTTTAGAATTCAACCCCTGCTATTAAAGGGGCAGGTAGGAAAGAGACTGTTACACACAAATAGAATTTTTTCCATAAAAGAAAAAATAGAAAATTGCAGCCTAAATATATTAAAACATTTTTTGTATGAGGGTCAAGCACTCAAAAACAGTAGGAAATGTCCGAATTAATGCCTATGCCATCTTAATTTGCCCCCCTAAGGTGTATGCATGATGCAATGGTCTGTAGTTACATGACCACATAGTTTCCCACAAGACTCCTGCCTCTTTCAATGCACAGGCGGGACAGTACACAGAGTTGTGTAGTGAACGAGATGCCTGTCTGTTGCCTCTCTATTCATTTCCACCCAGGACAGAAGGGTGGGGTCATGTTTCTCCTCAACATTATTAGACCAAGCCAAACTGATTTCAGGAAAAAAACAAGACCAGGAAATATTTATTCTTACCTAAAAAGATAAGCATGAGATGGGGATGCACAACATGCTTGCTTCCCTGAAACAGTTCAGGTAAAGGAAGGCAGCCTGCAAATCACCTTTTATCAAAGCATGCTGGGAAGGAGGTAGAATCTGGGGCCCCTGTGAAATCATAGCATCATAGAATATCAGGGTTGGAAGGGACCTCAGGAGGTATCTAGTCCAACCCCCTGCTCAAAGCAGGACCAATCCCCAACTAAATCATCCCAGCCAGGGCTTTGTCAAGCCTGACCTTAAAAACATCTAAAGAAGGAGATTCCACCACCTCCCTAGGTAACCCATTCCAGTGCTTCCCCACCCTCCTAGTGAAAAAGTTTTTCCTAATATTCCAACCTAAACCTCCCCCACTACAACTTGAGACCATGACTCCTTGTTCTGTCTCTGCTACCACTGAGAACAGTCTAGATCCATCGTCTTTGGATCCCCCTTTAAAGTAGTTGAAAGCAGCTATCAAATCCCCCCTCATTCTTCTGTTCTGCAGACTAAACAATCCCAGTTCCCTCAGCCTCTCCTCATAAGTCATGTGCTCCAGCCCCCTAATCATTTTTGTTGCCCTCCGCTGGACTCTTTCCAATTTTTCCACATCCTTCTTGTACTATGGGGCCCAAAACTGGACACAGTACTCCAGATGAGGCCTCACCAATGTTGAATAGAGGGGAATGATCATGTCCCTCAATCTGCTGGCAATACCCCTACTTATACAGCCCAAAATACCGTTAGCCTTCTTGGTAACAAGAGCACACTGTCTACTCATAGCCAGCTTCTCTTCCACTGTAACCCCTAGGTCCTTTTCTGCAGAACAGCTGCCTAGCCATTCGGTCCCTAGTCTGTAGCAGTGCATGGGATTCTTCCGTCCTCAGTGCAGGACTCTGCACTTGTCCTTGTTGAATCTCATCAGATTTCTTTTGGCCCAATCCTCTAATTTGTCTAGGCTTCTGGCTCAGCTCATGCAGTGGAAGGCATTTTTGGCTTTGGTACTTGAAAGTAAGCCTTGGAGGGACTCTTATTTTAGAGGAACTTAGGGGGCTTGCTTGTGTGTATTGTACTGTCTGTTACTATAAAAATTCTCTTGTGAGATTTTCAGGATGGCCCAATTTCTGGTCTCCTTCACCTTATTGGTGTTGTAGAAGGGGTGGCTTGGTTCACTGAGATAGCCATTTACCTGCAATGATTCAACCAGAGCTAAAGTAACACCAACAACATTACTATTTTGCATAGTCCTAGATGATTTTCATATGCTAGAAACTGCCATGTACTATGTGGCCAGACCTAATGGCTTCTGCGTCCTCTGCAAAGGAGGAGCCTAGCCCTTTGCTGCCTGTGGCAGAGGGAAATGCTCAACAGCCATGTTTCCTTAGCAGAATATCTGCCTACTGCAAGCTCATCTCCATGTTCGGTTCTGTTGTAATGCCACGGGCATTTCTGTATTTACAGCTGCCCCTCAGCAAGGATTTCAGAACCCTTGCAACAGAAACAGGCAAACGTGAGCTTTTTCCTTATGTCCACGTTCATTAAGGATTTAGAGTAACTCCAGCTGGCTTTACTGGTCCAAGTCATCAGCTGGGGAAAGCTGATGTCGCGCCATTGAAATAAGATATAGTGACTCATACCAGCTGCAGATCTGTCCCACTAGGTTTCTCCTCTTAAAGGCTTAAAAGTCCTTGTAGTTGAAATAGTATATCTTCTCTATGGACTGAATCTGTACTATGACAATTCACCTCACTTTAGAGTTAAGCTCTGGGGCAGAAGCAGCAGCTTCTGTTCTTGCTTGGTATGTCGCCGTACTTGCTGTGGTCTTACTATATGCATAGATTCACTAATAATATGACCTCGATCTTATCTAGCACGTTTCATCAGTAGATCTCAAAGTGGTTTCAAAGGAAGTCAGTATCATTACCCCTCTCTGTGAAACAGAAGCACAGAGAAAAAAGTGACTGGCTTACAGCCAACCCAGGGGCAGAGCCAGGAAAAAAACCCAGGTGGCATATGTCCCAGGCCAGAGCTCTATCCACTAGGCCATGCTGCAGGGGTTATTCTGCTCTAGCATTGTGGGTGGCCTCTGTCGTCATCCGCCTAATAGTTCCATCTGAAATGTTACATCAACCATTTAAAAACAACAACAAAAAGGAATGTAGCTACCTTGAAATGGGCAGCCCTGGAGAACAAACTTCTCTGCTTATCTGCAAAATGTATCCATCTGGGGAAGCAGCACTCTAAGATTGTCCCGTTCTCTCCCTCCTCCCGTAGGCTTGTCAAGGGAAGAGCTTGGTTAATGTGGAATTTTCTAAAGTCTCTCCAACTAGCGCTTGTAGTACTGTAACCTCCCCTGGAGGGGCCATTGCTCTGGATCAGGAGGTCAGGCTCTCTGTTCATTCAGTCCTTGACTGGTCAGCGTTGTGATCACCACCAAGGGTGTCACAATTAGCCCGGGTCGTAACAGCTTTGTCTCTGATGTAGACAACTGTCCATTAGTGAAAGCGCATTTCACATCAGCTGTCAGCTGATAATGACTCTTTCTCACAACTGACTTTAGTCAGATTTGAATCACTAACCGAATCCCCTGCGTCTTCCTTGAAAGAAATGTACAAAAAATAATCCGGAGTCCTATTTTTCCAGATTCCTTGGAAACTGGACCCACTTTTAGAAGTATCCCCGGTACCATCTGCTGTTAAGTCACCTTGGTGCATGTGAAAACATTGTTTTTAAGAGACTGAGACTAAAAATACCTCATGACCTTGAAGGGCTTTAGTTTCTTCTTTTTTCTATGTGTTTTCCTTGTGTTGTCTCTGTCACCAAGGAGAATTCCTCCTCTCACCTTTCAGATCTTTGCCGGAACATAAATTCATGCTTTTCTGTGCCAAGAGCCATCATAGTATAATTACATGGACTATTAATATATACTGTTCCTGCATTATAGAATTAACTGTTATGCACCCTCATTTGATGTATGAGCCGTGTGGGTGGTATTAAAACACAGGAAAGGAAAACCAGTCTCACTCATGTTTGTGGTTATTGGTTTCTATACCAGTGTGTTCTGTGAGTTGCCATGTATCTGAAGTGAAATTAAACGCATTTCCTAGAATTTGAGCTTCCATAATCAGATGTAAAGGCGTAAGCCCCTTCCCCCACGCCCCCCTCACTTGTGGTTTGCATCAGAAAATTAAAAGGGTGGGGGGAATTGGTGTGATCTACAACAGGGCTAATTTGATTCCGAAGTGTATTTTGTTACATAGAAATGCAGAACTGGAAGGAACCTCAATAGGTCGTCTAGTCCAGTCTCTTGCACTGAGGCAGCATTAAGTATTATCCATTCCAGACCAGGCCTGACAGGTGTTTGTCTAACTTGTTCTTAGAAGCCTGTAATGATGGAGATTCCACAACCTTAACTTGACTAGAACTTAACTACCTTTACAATTAGGACGTTTTCCTTAATGTCTAACCTAAATCTCCATTGAAGCAATTTAAGCCCATTAGTTCTTGTCCTAGAAGTTGCTAGGTAACATGGTCCCTCTATCAGTACCAATGAGCGTTTGCCCTGATTACATCGTGTTTGTAATTCAGTACCTATTTGGGTGGAGTGCTGTATAAAAGCAGGTTTAAAATGGCTTTCCCAGTCTTAGGACCTGGTTCCACAAATACAGGTGCAGGGGAGTGCTAGCTACCATGAGTAGTTGACTAGACCAGTGGTTCTCAAACTGGGGCCGCCGCTTGGGTAGGGCAGGCCGGGCCGGTTTGTTTACCTGCCCCATCTGCAGGTCCGGCTGATCGCAGCTCCCACTGGCCGCGGTTCGCTGCTCCAGGCCAATGGAGGCTGTGGGAAGCGGCGGCCAGCAAATCCCTTGTCCTGTGCCGCTTCCTGCAGCCCCCATTGGCCTGGAGCAGCAAACCCCAGCCAATGGGAGCCGCGATCGGCCAGACCTGCAGACCCGGCAGGTAAACAAACTGGCCCGGCCCACCAAGGGCTTTCCCTACACAAGCGGCGGCCCCAGTTTGAGAACCACTGGACTAGACTACTTATGGCAGTAAGCACTGTGCCCAGCAGGAAGTGTTGGCACAACTGGGTTCTTTGCTAAGGCTCCAGTTTCTCTGCTTGATTAGTTAGAATTAGCCTCTCAATATTTGTAATCATTCCATTTTTGTTTCTGGACTTCTAACATTGCTCCAAACACCGCACCCGTATCAGTGAGTATTATACAGCAACATATCTCAGCGATGCTAGTGGGAGTCAAGAAACCTCTATATGATGCTTTGAAAATGTACATTTTGATAAATGTAGATTTTAAGTCCTTTAGGATGGGGACCGTCTCACTGAATTTGTATAGTGCCTAGCAGAGTGGCATCCCACGCTAATATTGATCCACACAGAGGCAAACTTTGATCCCATTGAAATCAAAGCCCAAACTCCCATTCACTTCACCGGGAAAAGGATTCAGTACGTGAAAGCCAGTGTGCACTGTTGGATGCTAGAATGGACCTGGGCAATTCTATAGATAGCTACCTGGCCCACTGGCCATGATTAAAGATGCCCTGGGGGCTTTCACAGTTTAGAAAACAAAAGGAAGGTGAACTCACATCAGGTCAATTATTTAAATCGTAACTGAACAATGTGCCTTTCCAGATTTGCATCACAGTGCAGTGATGTGCAGAAAAGTCAGCTCCAGGAACGTGTGGAGGAGATGTCTGAATGAATTCTGAACTCCAGGTACTGCAGCGTTCTTTATTTTAAGCCAAGCTTAAGTAAAGAATACACTGCCTCTCCATGCCCACACAAACTGGGCTGCAGCAATCTCACAGAACGAGTGGGGAACTGAGCAGTGTGTGTTTGAACTACTGGACCATCAGGATGAATTTCCCTTTCTCAGCATCTCCAGTATTTGATCTATTAACCTTTAAACATCCAGTCTAAATACAGCTCGTCTCCATTACAGATTTAATTTTTAGCTCAAATATTGTAATGCTTTGGAGATAGCAATTAAATTGTTTTTCTGATCAAATTTTCTTTAGCCAACTCTGATTTTAACTTTTAAAGAGACAAAGTGGGTGAGGTAATATCTTTTACTGTTGGCGAAAGAGACAGACTTTAAAGCTACACAGAGTTCTTCTGTTATAGCCACTGAGTGCTTGCAGCAGTGCCAATGGCTTCTGGAAAGGACCCTCATTAACCTGAGGGATTGCTGACAGGACATAGGCATATGATCTACTGGTCAGAGGTAGGAGTTTGCAAATTAAGGTTTCTGGATTCTGCTGCTGGGCTAATTCCCATGAGGTGTTGACTGCCTGTTCCAGGGTTGAGATCCTTCAGCTTCCATTGCCTTACGAAACATTGATGTCCATGAGAAGGAACCCCAGATAAGTAACTTTGTGCTATATTGTTAGATGGGTGTTTAATTCTGGGTCAGTTTTTTGGTGCCCAGTTTGAGACAGCAAGGATCTGAATTTCAAGAGGTGTTAAGCATTAACATCTCTTACAGTCAACAGGACCTGCTGGGTTCCCAGTATCTCTGAAAACCCATCCCTAGGGCCCAGATCCACAAAAGGTGTCTAGGTTCCTAATTTCCACTGATTTCAATGGGGCCAGTTACCTCTGAGGATCTGGGCCTAGCTGTCTTCATTTGGGTAATCGGCAAGAGGTATCCAAAAATCAATAGCCACTTCTGGAAACATTGGCAGCCATCATTCTGTGGCTCAGTCCCCCTGTCTAAAATGGTGATAACAATGCTCCCTCTCTCAGAGATGAGGTTGTATTTAATGGGTGCGCATTACAGATGTTCCAAGGTCAATGGGTAACAGCTGCAAATATTCTTCAAGAGGGAAAGTGAACGGAAAGATTGTGGAAGAACCAATACAAGAAATATCTGCCATGCCGAACCTGTCCTTTAATTTTACTAGTATGGGCATAAAGGCTATTTAAAAGCAAGATGCTCCCTGCGTGGTATACTCCACCTCATCCCTCTGTACAATATTCCTCTTTGTGTCAAGGTCATTGTAAATAAGCTATTAGAAAAAAAAAAAAAAAAGCACGGACGTATCACCAGAAATCTATGATGCAAGGCTAAGTGGAGGAATTTGTTACTATTCCCTGAAAGGGACGCAAGCCAGTGTATTCTTCGGAGTCAGTTGCCAAGGGTTACATATTAAGAAATAGTCTTGGTGCGGTCTCCGTTTCTAGCAAGAAAAAAAAAGGCAATAAACTAGGTCTCTGTCAAACCCAATTTGACTAACAGTGACCTGTGGGAAAGCCTCGTAATATTTCTTCATAATCTGTCTGATGCTTCTGTTCACTTATCACACGGCAAGTGAACAAAGCACAGGCTTCCACCTGGTTATCTGCTTTTCAGACTGTACCATGGACTTGAGTGATTATTCCTGTTGAATACAGAGGGGGAAGAATGCACTACACCAAGTCTCATTTGCCACCGTGCAGTTTATAGCAACACTGGCTTGCTTCCCCACTGAAGGCCTGGGATCTGGGCCTTTGTGGAGCTCTGCTTTTCTGGCCCCTGTATTCTGATGCAGGACAAAGAGGCCTCCTCTGAGATGATCTCATTGGAAGACGGTAGGGCTTTACATTGACTGCTATCTGCAACTCTCCCAGCCAGTCAGGACTGGTGCTAAAGCATTTCCCCCTCTGAAACAAGTGTGCTTTATAGGGAACCTTCCAGCCACTAGCTGTTGGAAAACACCGCAGGTACTTTAGTAGAGCTAAGCTGTCTTGTGGCTGTATCCGTGAGTGAATAACAGCATTTCTGGTGCCAGACTTAAGAAAGGAAGAACGGTCCACGACTTAGGGGGTAGTTTAGGACTCAAACCTGAGTTAAATTCCCTGTTTTCCCCCACAGATTCCCTGTATGACCGGCAAGTCACTTAGGCTCAGATCCTCAAAGGTCATTAGGTGCCTAACTCCACTGATTTCAATGGGGATTAGGGTTTAGTGCAGGGACTGGCAACCTTTGGCCCGCGGCCCGCCAGGGAAAGCCGCTGGCGGGCCGGGATGGTTTGTTTACCTGCAGCATCTGCAAGTTCGGCTGATCGCAGCTCCCACTGGCCGTGGTTCGCTGTCCCAGGCCAATGGGGGCTGTGGGAAGCGGCGCGGGCTGAGGGATGTGCTGGCCGCCCTTCCCACAGCCCCCATTGGCCTGGGACGGCGAACCGCGGTCAGTGGGAGCTGCGATCGGCCGAACCTGCAGACGCTGCAGGTAAACAAACCGGCCCGGCCCACCAGCAGCTTTCTTTGGCGGGCCATGCGCTAAAGGTTGCCAATCCCTCGTTTAGCGCCTCTCTGGCTCAGTCGCCCATCCATGCAATGGGGATAACACCACTGCCTTTCTCACAGGGGTGCGGAGAGGATCAATAAGAATGGGAGGTGCTCAGATACTAGACTCAAACTGTCTGACCTTAAAAATTGTTATTGATTTTGGGGTGAAACTTAATTTGTTTCCAGAACATGTGTTTGCTTTTCTTA
The DNA here is from genome assembly GCF_013100865.1 of Trachemys scripta elegans. NCBI lineage: Eukaryota > Metazoa > Chordata > Testudines > Emydidae > Trachemys > Trachemys scripta. The sequence goes on along the minus strand of NC_048308.1, from coordinate 70,046,783 downwards.
CCATGCCTTTAAACTTGTTCTCATGAAAATTGCTCTTCAAAAAATATAGGCTCCTTCCTTGTGTTACTATGGAGAGTGGGAAGGAAAAAACCCAAAGCTTTCATTCAGACAAGCAGCTCCATTGTATAGGTAGAATATTTACTTACCGTCTTTGTTGGAATGACTTATTGTGCACAACAGTGGAGGAAATTCTTCTGCACAAACTTCATGAAAGTAACATTATGGACCAGACATGTGTCCATTTCTTACAGGGTCACTGTAGACCATCAGTAACCTCACTAGGATGCTATAGCATCACCCGTGTCATATTGTGAGCCCTCAACATGCACTGAAGTCATGAAAACATATGAAAAGTGTTCAAGGTGAATCTGTTCTTAATCTAGAGATGTTTATAGCTGTTTATAGCACAGCAGAACCGCCAAGGTACGGACGCCTCGGGAATGGAGGTGGTTCGTAATTCTGAACAAGCCGTTATGGGATGCTCCTCGGGGTGGACTGCTCAGAGCAGGGGCTCCCAGCTCTGCAGTGGCCGCCTGGCGAGTGGGGGTGGGGAGAGGCAGCTGGTTCTAGCCCCCTGGCTGCAAGGGTGATGAGTGAGGCACCCTGGGGCACCACGGTGTCAGTGGGTGCTTGGGGCGCAGTGCAGGCTGTGGCCCTTTAAAGCTGAGCTGCTCCTCCAGAGCGCAGCGTGCAGGCAGGAGCTTGGGCTCCGACTCCAGCAGCTTACACTCCAGGTCAGCTTTCAGCAGCAGCTCGGGAAGTTTCTTTCCCCGCCGGCATGGGCGACTCATGGGAGGGACACAAAGGGGGACAGGTGACCCCCCCACGTGACTCCTCTTTGCCCCACCCTCAGCCCGGGACCCCGCGCTCTCCCCATCCCATGTGCCTGGGGGTGGGGACTTTGTCCTCCCACTGCGCCAGATACCGATTTCAGGCGAAAGGAGGGCAGCCCCACACCGGCAGCTCCTCCCACGCGGCTGTACTGCCCCGGCCCCATCCCCAGCCCTTCCACGCAGCTGCGTCTCCACCGGAGGACAGGGCTGGGGCCGGTATCGGTACAGCCGCGCCAGAAGAGCTGGCTCCTGGGAGCAGCAGCCCCACGTTCTGCTCCTTTTGCCACTGCGGTTCCCTGCTGAATATGCCCCCCCAGGCATCTAGGGAGGGGCATGTGACCCTTCTTGACGCTCCCAGGCATCACCTTTGCCGAGCTCTGAGCTTGCAAGTTTGTCCCCCTCCCAGCCAGGGGGGAGGGAGAGGGGAAAACAGCATCCAGCACCTCCTACCTGTACATGGCTGCCCCACACCATGGTGAGTAGGGGGTGGGGGAGGGGACAGGTAGCTCAGATGTGCCTCCCTTTAAGATGCAATCCAGGCACCGTACAGTACTGTATTTGCTGGTTGGTTGGTTGGTTTTGTCTCCGCTGCTGCCTGATAGCTTACTTCCAGTTCCCCATGGTGTCCGGTCATTCCATAACTCTGGTGTTCGTGTCTTTGAGCTAGAAGCTCCAATACAGCTCAAGGCCCCATTGTGGTAGGTGCTGCACGTACAGAGGGAGAGAGAGTCCCTGCGCCACAAATCTTCCAATCTAAACAGTGAGGCCAGACAAAGGAAGGATGATCCCCGCTTTACAGATGGGGGAATGAAGGCCAAGTAGGACCAACCCTTACTCTCCATGTAGTCCCATTCATTTCAATGGTCCTACTCATGGAGTAAGGTACTGCTCTCACTTAGCCTGCACTCATCACTTGGGGGCTTAGAGGAGGGGATAGAGGCCCTTGAATTGAAGCATCTCCCGTGGATTATAAAGTCAAGACCTGCCCTCTGCAAATATGGAGGCTGCCTGCTGTACCTATTGCTGAGAGGAAGGCTGCTCCAGCAAGTAGGCCTCTGGCGGGAGACTCAGGAGTCTTGGTTCAGTTCCATGCTCTAACCACTAAGCAGTACTACCTCCCCACGCTGTTTCCATGCCAGAGGCTTCCCATTCTAACTCCTGCTAGCACAAATGCTGCCTTCCCACAATGTAGTCATCAATCTCCCATCTCTAGCCCCACTTGAACATCTTTGTCTCACACTGGTCAATCATGCAGGCAACCCCAGCCGTACTGGAGTTTTTAAATACCCTTGAGGACTCCTATTAACTCAAGGTATTTTGTCACATCATGCGGTTTAACTGGCGTGAGCACATATAGTCTGAGAGCAGGATATCAGCTGTCTTCACTGCTGTCCAATTTGGGATCAGTGCCAGTTTTGGATGAATGTTCAGGTCGCTTCTTATTTGACTTGAGCTGTTTTATCCATCACTGCAAAGGGACACTCCCTCTTCCATCTCCCTTCCCTGGCAGTCACTCTTCACTGTCTTGTCTGATTACTGTATGATAGCGATGAGCTCTCAGTCACCAGCAGTGACCTCGCTACGACACAGTCAATTGTTCCTCTGGGAGCCACCACTCCTCTGGAATGAAAGCGTTTCACTGATCACAGCTGCAGCTTACATCTCTCACACTCACACGCTAACACCTTTCTGCTGAGTGAAGTCTTGTGTAATTGTTAGAGCTGCTCAGTGCTGTGTTACTGGCAAGGTACCAGCAGCGGGCCGGGAGGCAAGCCCTGAAGGTGCTCCAGCAGCTCGGCCGTACAGGGTATGTCTACACAGCACACTAAGTCCGGTTCTGGACTTGTGAACTCGGTGTTTCCAAGCCAGTGTCTGAGCATCCACACTGCACTGTAAACCTGGGTTTACAGCTGCCGGACACGGATCTCACAGCCATGCTAACGTGTCCATACTTCACTACACAGACCTTCTGACTCAAGTCTGTGGATTGAGTGCGTCCACACTGCACAATGACAGGGTTTGGACCCAAATCACAGTAAGATTCAGCACCTGACCTACTCCCCTTAGCAGGGTCCTTGGACCCATGTTCTGAGTGCTTGTGGACCTGAGTCAGACTGATTTGTGTGTGGATGGAAAGGGAGGGGGGAGGTTGAGCTCAAACCTGAGTCAGCACCTGGGGTCAGTGTGTAGTGTAGACATATCCACAGGTGCTAGCCCTGATGGATCCCATAACCACACAGACATGTGACTAAGGGAAAAGGTATTTTGTTAGGGTTGGCAGAAAAGGGAGAGGCTGGAAATGCCCTAGCACAGATGCTTAAAGGGTGCAAATTCAAAGTGAGTAACCGTGGTTCTTGTTTGGCCCCAGGGGGCAGGCCACTTGAGAGTCAGGGTGTAGTGAGGTGGTGGGATACCCCACAGCAGGCCGAACCTCCCCTAACACCAACGTGGGCGGAGCCACCGGGTCCGGCGCCCGCCCCTCAGAGGTCACGGCGCCGACCCAGAAGTATAAAAGCCCGCCTGCAGAGTTCAGTGGAGAACAAGCCGGCAGAGAGAGCAGACGTCTGTGGCCGAGCTCCCGCTTGGGAGACAGCAGCAGGCCGCGACCGGCCTGCTGACTCACCAGGCCAGCCGAGCCTACCCCTCGCCCGTTACCCCGAGGAGGACTGGCCAAGTCTGCCCCTTTCCAGCTACCCCAAGGAGGAGCCGAGCCTGCCCCTTTCCAGCTACTCCAAGGAGGAGCCAGACCTACCCTTCGCTACCGATGCTGGTGGGGACCACCGAGGACACTAGTATGGCCCAGGTACCCTACGAGGGGGAGTGTGGAAGTAGCCTGGGGGCAGCCGACCCCAGTCTGGCTGCAGCACTGCCAGAGCCGATGTCAGTGTGTTGCGGCCAGGATCCCCACTGACAGCAGCGAGTTTCTGCCGCTGCTAGGGCCCCGGGCTGGGACGCAGTGGAGTGGGCAGGCCTGTGTCCCCCCTGCCACCCATTCCTTGGGTGGCAGACTCCCCCTTTCTCCTGGCCTAGAGAGGCTGGGACCTCTTGCTCAGTAACTCAGCCCCTGCTTAAGGGCCTGGGTTCCTGACCATTTGATTGCTGCCACGCCCTGACCTACGGCCTGGGCTGCTACAAACCCATTGACTTTGCCCTGCTTAAGGGCCGGGGTTCCCGAACCATTGGCTCAGCCCCTGCTTGAGGGCCTGAGCTCCAGACTGCGTGGTTGCTGCCCCGCCCTGATTGAGGGCCCAGGGCTTTTCCTGAATTATTGGCTCAGCCCCTGCTTAAGGGCCTGAGCCCCTAACCGTGTGTTTGCTGTCCCACACTACCGCCGGACCAGGACTGACAGCGGACCAGAGTGAGGCAGTGGGATACCCCACAGCCCTGCTGAGGGCCGAACCTTGGCCGAGACTTCTACACAGGGCTTTTCAGATCAAGTGCCTGGAGGCCCACTCAAGTCTGTCTCTATCCAAAGAGAATAGGAGCTTGCAGGTTTACAGGCTAGGATCACTTCGTGGTGTCTCTCTCATTGGGGCCCCTCTGCACTGCCTCTCTCCCCAGTCACTGCTGTTCCCCCATAAGTCCCACCCAGACCTGCCCTCAGCTGTAGTGTCCGGCAGTCACAGCCTGTTCCCAAGTGGCTCTGTACACGTACCCTAGGTATGCCTGGCTGCATCCAGCCTCTCTCCAGCTCCTGGCTCACCATGCTGCTGTTTCTTTCCAAACACGCCCGCTCATTTCCTGGGTGAGGGTCTTTTCCAGGACTTTCTGCCGCCTCTCTTTCCTTGTCAGGAGGAAGGGGATACATAGTGGGGAGGGGACCGATGGGGATGGTGGAAAGTCACAAACCCTCCCAGCTGCCCTGGAAGGACAGGGAGTGCTGTGGGACCAAGAGCCTACCAAAGTAGCTGGCTATTTTATGTGCAGAGTTTTCTCGGCTTGGCCTTCCCCGCAGACTCACAGTCCTTTGCGGCCCTCCTGCTCCCCGCAGGTCTCTCTCCCAGGCCTCTGTCCTGGGAGCTCAGGAGAGCTGTCAACTGTCCTTTCCCCAGCAAGCTCCCACTCCTGAGCTCAGGTTGCCCTTAGCTTCCCAGAAGGCCGAGTTCTAGTCACACGTTCCCCTGGTGTGATGCCTGGTATCAGTCCCTTCTCCTGGAGAGGTGGAATAAGGCTGGCACAGGTACAGAGGCGCGCCAGCCCCCTTAAAGGGCCAGCTCACCCTGTGACAGAGGCAAGGACACTCACAGCGTGTGTGATTTCAGCGGACAGAGAAGAAGTACAGACAAAGGGTAAGAGATGGACTGCAACTAAAAATACGGTCATGCAACACTGCAGGATCACTTGGAAGCATAAAAGAAAGTCTCAGCGATTTCACTGGTTTTAATAAAATCATTAGAAATGACACGAGCGGTATTGTAACGATGCTCACTCTGTAATATGATAACACCCAGTAAAAGAGAAAGATCTGCTGACTGCTATATGCCTGTGTAGCCTCTCTTTAAACAAAAGCTCCCCGGTGTAATGCTTGTTTTGTTTCTGATATTTACATGGCAAGGATTTGTAAACCTATTAAAACTTCTAAACAAATGAATAAATAGCTAAAACAAATCAAGTCTAGGCATTTTCTAAGTCCTCCCTGTCTAGAGATAGATCATTTTAACTTGAAAACACACACAGTGGCCTACATGTTCTACAGACCCACACTCAAACTGTGCAGATATACATGTGCCAGCTGCCCTGTTAAATGTGAGCATGCACAATGGGGGTGCATGTGGCAACACGCTTTCTGTGGGTACAGACGGGCTGTTGCTTTTTCAAAGGCTGGCCATGGATGTTACGTTAGGGATGGCAGAGGGAGGTCAGGTTAATGTACCATAGATCTTTCCAGTCACAGAATCCAGGCTAAGTATTCAAACTACAAAATTATTCAATTTTTAAAACCTCTGTCTTGATTCTGACCAACAGTGAAATACTATGTGGAAGGCAGTTCTCAGTGCTTCTGTCCTAAGTGAAAGCCCCATCAATCCGAGGAGAGCCTTTTCTTGGGAGTTTTCCAGTCCGGTTTTGTCAACTCCAGAATTGAAATGTTGGCCCCCAGAGACGTCAATGGCAAAACTCCCACAGACTTCAGTGAAGACCAGACTTCACCCCACACGCCTCGGTAATCTGGCTCAGTATTCAAACCCTGAGGTGTTCATTGGAACCAAACCTTGAAACCTTTTGGGCTTTGCGCGTGACTTCTGCGTTCACACATGCAATAAAAATGGATCTGTTAGGTTGTGCATGTCTAGTTTTATTAAACAAATGGGACTCACTTGAATTTCCAGAGTCGGACAACCAAACTGCTGAACTTTCTCTACAAAGAACAATTAATTGTGGCTTTGACTCTTTGCCAGAAACAAACCGTCAAGTGATGCATGTATATAGGCCTACTGCAGGGAAGGGCTGAATACAGGGAAATGGAGAAGGGCTTTTCCAACTGTATTAGAGTGAGGGAAGGAGTAGATGGAAAGTAGGTTCATTAGTAAACAAGGAGGGAAGTGAAGTTAATGGTGCAAAAATAGTGGAGATACCTGCCATGCAGGCAGGGGACTGGACTCGATGACCTCTCGAGGTCCCTTCCAGTCCTTGAATCTATGAATCTATGCTGAATCCCTTTTAAAATAATGTCTTGGGTTAGGCAGAGAAATGAAGTTTAGACAATTAGGAAGTGAACACATGATGGAGAGAGAAAGTAAGGGAATATTTGCAAAATCTGAATACACAGTATACAAATCCACTAGTCCCGATGCTAAGCAGCCCAGGCTGCCAAGGGCCGGACCCAAAGCCAACTGCAGTCAATGGAAAGACTCCTACTGGCTTCAAAGGGCTCTGGATCAGGCCTCATGCAAGGAGTCTTCTCTGACTAACTCTTGATCCCATAAAATAGCGTAACAAGTATTAAGTCAGTCATAGGATCTAGAGCTGTATTTCAAAGCAGATATACCTCCCCCCCTTCAGGAAAATAAAACAAACTGTACCCCATTCAACCCACCATGTTAGCAAGGGAGAAGTTTGCCCTACTGCTGTCCTGCATCAGCCCCTTGGCTAATCCTTCAGCCCCAGCTTTGGGAAGCTGATGTTGGGTACATCTACGCTGCAAATTGAGGTGTAATCATAGCATGGGTTTTAGCCTGTGGTAGCCAACCTAGTACAAGCTTCCGGGATCCTGGGTACGTACTCTGGTTGTTGCCTCATGCCAGGGTCCATGCCCCGCTATTGTTTCCTGTAGTAGCTAGATTAAAGCAAGTGTGGGTTTGCCCACCTGTGCACCAATTACACCTTACTTTGCAGTGGAGAAGACTAGAACCATAAGCTGTGCACATTGAGGGGGTTGTAAGGGCTAGACCTGGTCAGTAGCCTCTTTCAACGGAGAAAATCACAGCTGTAGAAGATTTGCATTTTAGAAAGGCTTGTGATAACAGGCCCTTGGAATTCTATTCACAAACTGCATTTAAATCAGTTCAGATAGGAAAACTGTTGCACTCAGCGAAAAGAAAACATCCAAAGTACTTATCCGGCCCTCATTTTCTTGGTACCCGAGCGTCTCATGATCTTTAATGTGTTTGTCCTCACAACACCTCTTGTGAGATAGGGCAGTGCTATTATTACCCATGGTACAGATGGAGAACTGAGGCACAGAGAGACCAAGTCCTGGTCTACATTAAAAAGTTAGGTTGACCCAGCAACCATCCACAAAATAACCCACACCTGAGACATGCAGTTGAGCCGACTTAACCCCCTGCGTAGACAGCACTCAAATTCTTCTGTCGACCTAGCTACCATCTCTGGGGGAAGCAGATTACCTAGCCGACAGGAGAACCCCTCCCATCAGTGTAGGTAGTGTCTACACTGATGCACTGCAGCTGTAGTGTTTCAAGTGTCAACAAGCCCTGAGTGACTCGCCCAAGGTCACATAGGAAGTGAACCTGCGTTTTCCAAGTCCTAGCCTGGCACTGGACCATGCTTCCTCACCAAGGTTCGTGATAAAGGCAAATTAAGTCAAACGGAAGTGTCTGGTCGGGTACTGCAGGGATCTGCATTAGGCCTGGTTTATTTAGCATCTTCCTTCAGTATCTAGAGGATCTGTTAATGAAAGGTGCAGGTGATCACTAAGGTGGAAAGTGTAGCAAACAGCAGTGAGAACAGGGACGAAGTGTGATTCAGCCTGGAAAATGCAAGATCGGGGGCAGGAGTCCAGAACCCAGATTTACAACAGGAGGGAGAAATCTGGAAAGCACGCAAGTTAGGGCCCAACCCTCCTCCACTGAAGTTAACAGGAGCTTTGACAAGGATTTAAATGGGAGAGGGATCAGGTCTCTCCGAGTTAATATGCAGTGTTGTTGTAGCCATGTTGGTCCCAGGATATTAAAGAGACAAGGCGGGGGAGGTAATATCTTTTATTGGACCAACTTCTGTTGGCGAGACAGACAAGCTCCTCAGCTCTGTGTAGCTCAAAAGCTTCTCTCTCTCACCAACCAAAGTTGCTCCAATAAAAGATATTTCCTCACCCATCTTGTCTCTCAGAGTTAATAGTAGACAGCACAGGAGATATGTTTGCATGACACCTTGCACCAATGAACCCTGTTCTCGGCTCAGGCATTTCCTGTGTATCAGTTGAACAGTTCTGTAAACAACACACCCGATGGGGAAAGGTCTGCCTGGAAGACCATGTCTTCTGGTTGAACATCCCAAGCAGTGTGGATTCCAATTGCCCTTCGTTCACTTCCTCTTCTTGGAGGGTGAATGTTGTCACCTCCTTGGGGGCAATGGAATGGCATGACATTCCAGGTAATGAATCCTGTTCCACTCCAAGCCTTGTGATTTTGGGCTATTGACTAGATGGACTTCAGTGGTGATCCAGACTGGCAATGCCAATGTTCTTCACTGGAACAAAATACCCTGTGTGCGGAATTCTTCTAGTCTCATACTCTGTAAAAGCTAAGCCAGCTATTCTCTTGCAACTGCCCCACAGGGCACCTAAGCCAATTGTCTGTTTCTTGTGTCCCCTTTCATCCCTCTGTTCATTTGGCTGGCAGCATAAAATCAAAGTGGATGAGGCAGTAGTAAGCCTTATTATTTCTGTCTTTGTTCTTTCTGCCCCCGCCCTTGCCAAGGCAAGCAGCAAACAAAAAGGTGGGGGGAAAGAAGGAAGCAATGAGAATGAGTACAGCTTTTATATACCCATTTCGACATGCAAAGCTTGCTAATAGTGAGCTCCTTGTCTCCCTCTAGTGGCTGATCTCTGTATATAGGTTTATTAGTCTCTACAGTCACTGATTTATAGAACTTGGGAATCTTTAGCTCAACTAGGCTCACACTTTTATGTGCAGGGTTCAATTCCTGCTGCTGACAAGCCAGTCAGAGGCATTACGTCATATACACGTACACTGTGTACTTCTCTAAAAGAGGTTATCAAATACACGTCTCAGCTGTGTACCCACCAGCCACACAACCCCTGTTACTTGGCCAACATCTGGGAGACAGGAATCATCATGACCAGAAATGTTAAACCAACAAGCTGCCTGACTTTATAACAAGGTGAGCTCTGTCTCGTCACATTATTTCTGTTCTGCATCATTTATGAGTCATTGACAGATTCGGGCTAATCTATCACAGTGTAGTGCAATATGGCAGCCAACCAAAGGCTATTGCAATCCTGGGCTGTGCAGAGAGAGACATCAGCCCAAGGAGCAGGGAAGCAATCGTTTGTCTCCACGTGACTCTGGTGTCATTGCATCTGGATTGCATTGAGTCTGCGGCAGCTCATTCCCAGGAAGACCAGCGAGCCAGAAGGAGTTCAGAGGATTAACAACGATGATCAGGGGTGTGGAGGGATTGATTTATGTGGCAGGATCCAAGAAGAGTTAACGAGGTCTAGCTGGGCCAAGTTATGATGAACGGAGGATATGATAACAGGCTGCAAATATGTGAGTGCTGCAAATGGGATGACCATTAATGTGGTCGTGACCAAAGATTGAACCAGGGGTCTCGAGACCTAAAAGTATGAGCCGCAACAGACTGAGGTGAAGGATTAATTGTTGTGGTGGGGAGCTGTCGGAGACCCATATAATCTGTGGACTGGGCACAGAGCGGGATGTAAGCCACACACTGAACAGCAAGGAGGACATCACCAGAGAGGAATTAGTGTGGCACAGTGGGATATAAGCCACTGAAGAGTGGGGTGTAACTAAGAAAGGGAAACATAGGCTGAAAGAAGATGTAGCCAGTATCCCAGTGAGATGTACTTGTCTCTCAAGGGAACCCCATTGCTGTGCTTGGAAATGAAAGCTGGACAGAATATAATGATGACAAATCAGAACGGGCCAGAAGCTCTCATAGGTCTTTTCTATCGCTAAGCTCTAGGACTGTGAGACAGCATCTCTCTCCTGATTGAACAAGGAGCCCGCAGAGGCGCAACAGCCAATCCACAAGAGCAATTGTCATGCCTAGGTCTGCTGCTAGACCTCAAACTCAAGGCTGTCCGCTCCCAGCCATCGCCCTCCTTTTCACATCATGCCACCCAGAATGGCTAGCCAGCAACAGATCAGCATCGCTCTGCTTTAAGCCATTAATGTCAGTGAGGCTTGAAAGATAATAACCGTAAATGCTGTGCCGGGCTCCCTCTCTCCACAGCAACCGATTCAATTTGCAGCGTGATTCAGCAACGTATTGATTTAACTATCTGCCGACAAATGACCTCTCTCTGTGCCATGCATTTTAGCGGAGGGCTGCAGTCTTCAGCATTAATATTTTAATAGATTTATTGCTCAATTGCTTCAGCAGAGGGAGGGAGAGCGGGGCCTGGCATGTGAAACAGACTTCCACAGAACAAGGCGCAGAGGCTGGGCGGTTAGACTTTGCAGCAGCAGATGCTCGGCTTTCAGCATCAATCTCCAGCCCTCATCCCCATTTGCTCAGAGGCGTCCCACCTCGTCTCATGCTGGGCTGGAGCTCAGCCCCCTGGATAAATGCCAGCCATAGGACAGTGGGTGCGCAGAGGGACCTGTCTGGGGCACCAAGCTCCCACACACGGGGAGCAAAAGGGAGGGGCCATGGAGAGCACACTTCCCCAGAGCAGCCAGCACTGCATAGTATAACTGCACCTCCAGTGAGATTAGACAGAGTAAAGCTTCTTCCCAACCTCTTCATCTTGTCAGAGATTGGGGTGGCATCAAGTGTCAAGCAGTCATCTCAGAACTGGGTCTCTAGGTCTTCCACTGAGGTGTCAGGGATGGAGAAGACATCTAGGCAATCCTGTACAGCAGAGAGGTTTAACCCTTACAGCTGGTGGATTTAGCGTTACGCCCAACAGCCAGGCACTGAATCCAACCTGCTAAAGAATTTATCTGAGGCCAGTGACATTAGTAACACACTAGTCAGTAACAAAAGCTCCTAGCCAGATCCGTTCCTCTGGCCTTGGCTGAAGTACCCCGAGCCAATGGGATTGCATGGGGAGCAAATTGTGTCAGGATTCGGCCTGCGATCTGTAAGCTGCTGGATATTTTAGTGATGGAAGAGCTATAGCATGTTCCTCTCCAGCTACAATAGCTGAGTTATGTTCCTCTGAGGTGCATTCAGGGTTGGGCATTAATTGGGTTCCATGAATAATGTATTTGTATTAAACATACTTTAAATGACTTTAATGGAGATTAAAGAGACTAGAGATGGGATTTTCAAAAGCGCCTAAGAGATTTGGGAACACAAATCCCATCGACGTGGCTCCTAAATCCGGTAGGGGCTTTGGAAAAGCCCACCCTCAGTTTGAAAGCACTGGTGACCAAATACATCCATGAAACATGGCTAGCAGAGGCAGTGCACGTTAAACCACAATGCCTCAGCAATACAGCTCATCACTGTTCTGGAGAGAGCACCTCTAGGGTTCATAGTTAGCTCCGTACCCAGGACTGTTTAATTTTTGGTATTCACTTGCCCTCCCTGTGTTATCAGCCTCGCTAATCATGACAAAAGGGTTTTTAGAGGGATGCTTGCCGCCTCGGCACAGGGCCCAAGGCAGCCGATTCATTTCAGACAGAATCATAGAATATCAGGGTTGGAAGGGATCGCAGGAGGTCATCTAGTCCAACCCCCTGCTCAAAGCAGGACCAATCCCCAACTAAATCATCCCAGCCAGGGCTTTGTCAAACCTGACCTTAAAAACCTCTAAGGAAGGAGATTCCACCACCTCTCTAGGTAACCCATTCCAGTGCTTCACCACCCTCCTAGTGAAACAGTGTTTCCTAATATCCAACCTAGACCTCCCCCACTGCAACTTGAGACATTGCTCCTTGTTCTGTTTTCTGGTACCATTGAACAGCTTGTAGATAATGACTGAAAGTTGTAACTATCGTCCTGGGGTGGATTTGATCCCAGGACATAGATCTGAAAAGCTCAATACCCCATTAACAACAGCAGAACCATCTAGCCTCCACAGTCAATTAGTACAAATATTTTTAAATTCCAATCAATTCTGTTTTGAGCCAAGCCATATACGCATGGTTATAACTAACAGGATTTTCAGGGTTGAGCTCCTTAGATGCAGCTGGGACTTGCATCCTAGAATTTAGTAAGATGTGGCTGCTCATATTTCCAGCTATATGTTACACATTTGTTGCACACCTGCAGTGGATATGACCATGAGCCAGACCTTCAGCTGCTGTAAATCAAAGTAGCCTCATTGAAGTCTATTGCACCACGTTGATTTACACCAGCTGAGGGTCTGGCTTCATCCATGTTTCAAATATTACATTACTGCCTATCTCTTGTGATTGGCCAACTGGGATAGCACACAGGAGATCATCTGTATTAAAAGCCGAAGTATATTTTTTATAGCTTCGAAAGGATTTTGTAATAAAATGAAATCTAGGCCTAGGTAACCGAGAAGATACAGGTAGTTTTATCAGTACATTCTATGAGGCATCACTGGGGGAGTGAGAGTTTGTGGGTATCTATCCAAAGCCACCCTGCCTCAGTTTCTTTCTTTTATATAATCACAGATACCACATTTCAGAGTTCAGAACTGAATCACTCCTCCTGGGACCTCGTCTGTTCACTTTGTGAGTCATCGAAGAGAACTCTCTTTCCTGAGCTTCACTCTACCTCTGGCTCAACTCCCATCAAGTCAGTCAATTCCTGAAGTCCTCCACCCTTCTTTATTTCCCACAAGCAAGGAGCCACCACCAGCCCTTCCTCAGACCCCGCAGCCCCAGACTGGTCCTCCTCCCACATCCCTTGCCCACTGAGGGCTGGTTGCTTCCAATCTCCCTGCAGGCCTGGCTCTCAGGCACAAGATGCATCTGTCCAAGCTCCATTGGCTAGGAGAGAAAGCCAAGCACAGGCCAGAGCCAGGACCGGGATGCCTTCATGGCTCCGTGACAGGGAGAATGCCCTCAGCAACACCTGTGCAACCGCTGACTTTGGTGAGGTTGCACAGAGGTGAGGAAGGACAAACTTTGGCCAACTGAGTCCAACCAGAAGAGTCCACCCACAGACAAAACACCTGCTGAATGGTACTGACCCACAGTCACTGACGTCGATGACTGTCTCTCAAGCAACGGGGACTCACTTCCATTCCACCCTCAGAAGCCAGCCCAACCATAAAACAGGACCACGAACCACTTTTCGGATCAAAGAAAGTGAGAGGCTGCTGGAGTCTCATCATGACCCCACACTCCAAAAACCTGACAGGCTCTTTGACAAATTTGAGGCCTGCTTTGTTTATTTATTTATGTTAATTCCTTTCTTCCCCTGGAACCATGTAGTCAAGTTTGAGGCTTTGCCATTGGCCATTCCAATCCTGGACCCTTTCAGCCTGAATTTGCCCCAGCGATCAAGTATAATTTTTGCTGTAGAGAGCACCAAATGTGGGTTACACACAGTTTTGTGCCCAACCATAGCTGAGAATGCACAGCTCAATCACTTGTGAAAGTGTTTCCAGAAGGGGTGTCTGTTCTGGACTAACGGAGTGGAGGGGTGTATAATGAGAATTGATTCTTTTAGAGTGAATCGACAGTTAGGAAACACGCTAGAGCTACAGAACTAACCCTGGGGCTCCAACGAGTGAGTCACTTTCTTCTTTTGTTGTACTGCAAATGTCGCTCTTTATTGACTCTACCCGTTAATCCCATTTTCCTTTCTTGTGCTGAGCTGAAAGATTAAATGGCATGTGTCATCACAAACAGCTTATTTAATGCAGTGAAAGTGTTCTCCCTCCTTGAATCAGGTGCTTATTATGACAACCCCTTTCTCTGATGTCTGGCTGGGGTTGTTGAGGGACATGGGGTGGGGCTTCACTGGTATTTTAATCAGTTGAACTAAGCATGGAAGGATTCCAGGACAGTCCTCTGTGTCCAGCAAAAGAATGGAAAGCAGATACCTTTCCCAACTGTCTGTTGTGTGCAGACAACACTTGGCTTCTTCCTGGGTTTTGCAATTATTAATAAAATAAATAATAGTCATAATAATGCCTACCTTTTCCCTATCACTTGTCATCGGTAGACGGTAGGCCTTGTTGTAGCCCTAGGAATAACGATGAGTGTGAACGAGAGTATGCCAGGCCTTGGCAAAATAAAAACGCTCTAGGTATTAGCTAACACCAAGTAAGCACATTCCTGACTGGAGAGGATGGTACAAGGACACCCAGAGGTCTCAAGTAACTACGTAACCACATTCCCAAGAGATTGTGCAGGAACACACTGACCCCTCGTAAGATAGGGATAGGATGACAGGATAATGGATGAGGATGTTTGGTTCGAATTAGCAGGTACAAGGATAAGGATGGTAACTAGGTGGTGGGTGGTGGAGTGTAATACGTAACTTGTTTGTATCAATGTGTAAAAGGAGAAGTCTTGGCTTAACAATGAAATCCTTGCTAATCTTAAAAAAAGAAGCTTACAAGAAGTGGAAGATTGGACAAATGACCAGGGGGGAGTATAAAAATATTGCTCAGGCATGCAGGAGTGAAATCAGGAAGGCTAAATCACACTTGGAGTTGCAGCTAGCAAGGGATGTTAAGAGTAACAAGAAGGGTTTCTATAGGTATGTTAGCAACAAGGAGGTGGTCAAGAAAGTGTGGGCCCCTTACTAAATGGGGGAGGCAACCTAGTGACAGAGGATGTGAAAAAAGCTAATGTACTCAATGATTTTTTTGCCTCTGTCTTCACGAACAAGGTCAGCTCTCAGATTACACTGGTCTACAATTTTTGAGAAGTCGTCTGCTTCAGAGATAAAATGTGCTATTTATTATGTATTTTGATGTGCTGAATTCAAATATGACAATTAAAACAACTGATTGGCTACTGTTTCTAAGATATTTAAATTTTTACATTTTATGTCTATGTATATTGTGTAGATAGTAGAGTTTTAATCATAAATTGTAAACCTAGGTCTTTTCATGTGTTTATGGTTGCTGTACATGATAATATTTCACCTGTCCTGTTTATGTAACACTTTAAAAATCAGCAAAAGGGTTATATAAATAACATTTATTATGAAACAAAAGGCAAAAAACTACTATGTACATAGTTTAGTCCTATTCAGTGTCTACTCAGCGCTTCTTGGCCTGTCTCTTGTATTCATTAAATGGAGCATCTCTTGTCACTGTTCAGCAATAGTCTGCAAGCATTGATGGGCTCCATTTGCCCTGATAGCGTTTCTCCATTGTTGCAATGTCCTGATGAAATCACTCGCCATGCTCGTCGCTCACTGCTCCGCAGTTCGGTGGAAAAAAATCTAGATGAGAGTGCAAAAAATGTATCTTTAATGACATGTTGCAACCAAGGCTTTTGTATGCCTTGAGGAGGTTTTCCACCAACAACCTGTACTTGTCTGCCTTGTTTTTTCCGCGAAAATTTATTGCCACTAACTGGAAGGCTTTCCATGCTGTCTTTTCCTTGCCACGCAGTGCATGGTCAAATGCATCATCTCGAAGAAGTTCACGAATCTGAGGACCAACAAAGACACCTTCCTTTATCTTAGCTTCACTTAACCTTGGAAATTTTCCACGGAGGTACTTGAAAGCTGCTTGTGTTTTGTCAATGGCCTTGACAAAGTTCTTCATCAGACTCAGCTTGATGTGTAAGGATGGTAACAAAATCTTCCTTGATTCAACAAGTGGTGGATGCTGAACATTTTTCCTCCCAGGCTCCAATGACTGTGGGAGTGGCCAATCTTTCTTGATGTAGTGGGAATCTCTTGCACGACTATCCCATTCGCAGAGAAAACAGCAGTACTTTGTGTATCCAGTCTGCAGACCAAGCAAGAGAGCAACAACCTTCAAATCGCCACAAAGCTGCCACTGATGTTGGTCACAGTTTGTGCACCTCAAAAGTTGTTTCATGTTGTCATAGGTTTCCTTCATATGGACTGCATGACCAACTGGAATTGATGGCAAAACATTGCCATTATGGAGTAAAACAGCTTTAAGACTCATCTTGGATGAATCAATGAACAGTCTCCACTCATCTGGATCGTGAACGATGTTGAGGGCTGCCAGCACACCATCGATGTTGTTGCAGGCTACAAGATCACCTTCCATGAAGAAGAATGGGACAAGATCCTTTTGATGGTCACAGAACATGGAAACCCTAACATCACCTGCCAGGAGATTCCACTGCTGTAGTCTGGAGTCCAACAGCTCTGCCTTACTCTTGGGTAGTTCCAAATCCCTGACAAGGTCATTCAGTTCACCTTGTGTTATGAGGTGTGGTTCAGAGGAGGAGGATGGGAGAAAATGTGGGTCCTGTGACATTGATGGTTCAGGACCAGAAGTTTCATCCTCTTCCTCGTCTGACTCAAGTGAGAATGATTCTGGTGCATCAGGAACCGGCAGTCCTTCTCCGTGGGGTACTGGGCGTATAGCTGATGGAATGTTTGGATAATGCACAGTCCACTTTTTCTTCTTTGACACACCTTTCCCAACTGGAGGCACCATGCAGAAGTAACAATTGCTGGTATGATCTGTTGGCTCTCTCCAAATCATTGGCACTGCAAAAGGCATAGATTTCCTTTTCCTGTTCAATTACTGGCGAAGATTTGTTGCACAAGTGTTGCAGCATATGCATGGGGCCCACCTCTTGTCCTGATCTCCAATTTTGCAGCCAAAATAAAGGTGATAGGCTTTCTTAACCAGAGTGGTTATACTGCGCTTTTGTGATGCAAAAGTCACTTCGCCACGAACATAGCAGAAGTTATCTGCATTGTTCACACAAGTACGAGGCATCTCTGCTCACTTTGGCTAAACAGAAATCTGTCCCTTTGCAAAATCAAACACTGACAAATAAGAGAGCACGACACTGTATGATTTCTAGAGCTGATATAGGGCAATTTGTTCAGCAGAGTGATGTAAGCTTCGTTATGATTGCATCATCCATGACTTCTAGGAATAACATGATGCAATTCATATCATGTATGACGCAAAACCAGCTTCAGATTGCATCATTCATTGTTTTGCCTAAAAAGCAAGTACTGTCCAAACCAGTCATAGATTTATTCATAGATCCAGTCAAAGATGTATTTTAGTCATTTCTGGTTTAAATTGAGATCCCTTCCCTTTATAACTCACTTATCCTCCGCCATTCCCAAGTCAAGGGTCATATATACTGACCCAATAGCATATCTTGAAAACTACAGCCAATCAACAATTTTAAGCATCATTTTCGTTCTCAGTGACCCAGAATTAGTAAAGTTTGACTACATTTATTTCAGAAGCATTTTGGCTGTAGAGCAGTGTTACTGCACTGGGCAGCACAGTATGGGGAGGAGGTGATCAGCCCTTGTGGAGAAAGAAGTGGTTCAGGACTATTTAGAAAAGCTGGACGGGGCTGGATGTGCTGCATCCGAGAGTACTAAAGGAGTTGACAGATGTGATTGCAGAGCCATTGGCCATTATCTTTGAAAACTCATTTCTATCGGAGGAGGTTTCGTATGACTGGGGAAAGGCTAATGTAGTGCCCATCTTTAAAAAAGGGAAGGAGGAGGATCCGGGGAACTACAGGCCAGTCAGCCTCACCTCAGTCCCTGGAAAAATCATGGAGCAGGTCCTCAAGGAATCCATTTTGAAGCACTTCGAGGAGAGGAAAGTGATCAGGAACAGTCGGCATAGATTCACCAAGGGCAACTCATGCCTGACTCACCTAATTGCCTTCTATGATGAGATAACTAGCTCTGTGGATGAGGGGAAAGCAGTGGATATGTTGTTCCTTGACTTTAGCAAAGCTTTTGATACAGTCTCCCACAGTATTCTGCCAGCAAGTTAAAGAAGTATGGGCTGGATGAATGGACTGTAAGGTGGATAAAAAGCTGGCTAGATCATCAGGCTCAATGGGTAGTGATCAATGGCTCCATGTCTAATTAGCAGCCGGTATCAAGCGGAGTGTTCCAAGGGTCTGTCCTGGGGCCGGTTTTGTTCAATATCTTCATTAATGATCCGGAGGATGGCATGGACTGCACCCTCAGCAAGTTTGCAGATGACACTAAACTGGGAGGAGTGGTAGATACGCTGGAGGGTAGGGATAGAGACCTAGACAAATTAGAGGATTGGGCCAAAAGAAATCTGATGAGGTTCAACAAGGATAAGTGCAGAGTCCTGCACTTAGGACGGAAGAATCCCATGCACTGTGTGATGGGGCAAGGCCAGATGGCTACAGGAAAGTAGTGAGGAATAGGTATGTTAGCCCCAGGTTAAACAGATCCTTGGTACCATGGTAACCAAATGGCAGTTGCTCCAGGTTAATCAATACACCTGGGGACAATTAAGATCCTTCTAGAAGGCAGTGGAGATAGCTACATTGATTGGGACACCTGAAGTCAATCAAGGGCTGGCTGGAACTAGTTAAAAGCCTCCCAGTTAGTCAGTGAGGTGCGCATGTGAGGAGCTGGGAGCAAGAGGTGCAAGGAGCTGAGAGGGTGTGCTGCTGGAGGACTGAGGAATATAAGCATTATCAGACACCAGGAGGAAGGTCCTGTGGTGAGGATAAGGAAGGTGTTTGGAGGAGGCCCTGGGGAAGTAGCCCAGGGAGTTGTAGCTTTCATGCAGCTGTTACAGGAGGCACTATAGACAGCTGCAATCCAGAGGGCCCTGGGCTGGAACCCGGAGTAGAGGATGGGCCCGGGTTCCCCCCAAACCTCCCAACTCGATCAGACACAGGAGGAGTTGATCCAGACTGTGGGTTCCACCAGAGGGGAAGATCACTGAGGTGAGCAAATCCGCCAATAAGCGCAGGACTCATCAAGGTAGAGGAGGAACTTTGCCACAACTGCTACAGACTAGGGACCGAGTGGCTAGGCAGCAGTTCTGCAGAAAAGGACCTAGGGGTTATGGTGGACAAGAAGCTAGATATGAGTCAACAGTGTGCCCTTGTTGCCAAGAAGGCTAACGGCATTTTGGGCTGTATAAGTAGGAGCATTGCCAGCGGATTGAGGGATGTGATCATTCCCCTCTATTCGACATTGGTGAGGCCTCATCTGGAGTACTGTGTCCAGTTTTGGGCCCCACACTACAAGAAGGGATGTGGAAAAATTGGAAAGAGTCCAGCAGAGGGCAACAGAAATGGTTAGGGGGCTGGAGCACATGACTTATGAGGAGAGGCTGAGGGAACCGGAATTATTTAGTCCGCAGAACAGAAGAGTGAGGGGGGATTTGATAGCTGCTTTCAACTACCTGAAAGGGGATTCCAAAGAGGATGGATCTAGACTGGTACCTGATGACAGAGACTGATTACAAGGAGTAATGGTCTTGAGTTGCAGTGTGGGGGAGGTTTACGTTGGATATTAGGAAAAAGTTTTTCACTAATAGGGTGGTGAAGCACTGGAATGGGTTACCTAGGGAGGTGGTGGAATCTCCTTCCTTAGAAGTTTTTAAGGTCAGGCTTGACAAAACCCTGGCTGGGATGATTTAGTTGGGGATTGGTCCTTCTTTGAGCAGGGGGTTGGACTAGATGACCTCCTGGGGTCCCTTCCAACCTGATATTCTATGATTCTAAGTCATAGGAGGGGCATCTTTGCCCAGCTGAGGGGACAGCCTCTTGTTGCACTGACTGAGCTGGTATCATTGTCATGGGCATACCTGTGTTAGTGTACCTGTAATGACCGAACCAGAGCACTAGTACCGGGCTTCGTCAACAATAAACCCGGCCGAGCGCCTTTGCCACCGAACCGAGCCTGTGATCTTTCTTTATGAGGCCTGGTCTACACTACGGGTTTAGGTCGACTTTAGCAGCGTTAAACCGAATTAAGCCTGGACACGTCCACACAACGAGGCCCTTTCTTTCGACTTAAAGGGCCCTTTAAACCGGTTTCTTTACACCACCTCCGACGAGGGGATTAGCGATAAAACCGGCCTTTGCGGGTCGGAATTGGGGTAGTGTGGACGGAATTCGATGTTATTGGCCTCCGGGAGCTATCCCACAGTGCTTCATTGTGACCGCTCTGGACAGCGCTCTCAACTCAGATGCACTGACCAGGTAGACAGGAAAAGACCCGCGAAGGTTTGAATTTCATTTCCTGTTTGCCCAGCGTGGAGAGCACAGGTGACCACGCAGAGCTCATCAGCACAGGTAACCGTCATGGAGTCCTTCCAGGATCGCAAAAGAGCTCCAGCATGGACCGAACGGGAGGTACGAGATCTGCTCGCCATATGGGGAGATGAAGCAGTGATAGCTGAACTCCGTAGCAGTAAAAGAAATGGAAAAGTATTAGAAAAGATCTCCAAGGCCATGAAGGACCGAGGCCATAACAGGGACACACAGCAGTGCCGCGTGAAAATTAAGGAGCTACGGCAAGCCTACCACAAAGCCAGAGAAGCAAACGGAAGGTCCGGGGCAGAGCCGCAAACTTGCCGCTACTACGCGGAGCTGCATGCGATCCTAGGGGGTGCAGCCACCACTACCCCAACCGTGTGCTATGACTCTCTCACTGGAGAAACACACAGGGAAGACGGTTCGGGGAACGAGGAAGATGACGATGGAGGTACTGTAGGTAGCTCACAGCAGCAAGGAAGCGGAGAAACCGGTTTCCCCAACAGCCAGGATATGTTTGTGACCCTGGAACCAGTAACCCCCGAACTCACCCAAGACCCTCAGGGCACACAGGAGACCTCTGGTGAGTGTAACTTTGTAAATATTTGTAAACATTACAAAAAAAAAGCAAGCAAGTCTGTTAACGTGTATGGGGATGGAGCGGAAATCCTCCAGGGACATCTCCAGAAAGCTCTCCTGGTTGAAATGGGGTGATTTTATTAAGGGGGACATTCAGAGGCGCCCGTTCCTGCTCTTCTGACCAGAAATGTTCCCCGCTGTTAACCACGCGGTGGGGGGGAGGGGTGAAGTGATCATCCCAGAGAATCGTGTGTGTGTGTGTGGGGGGGGGTGGTTTACTTGTGTTTGTGCCGCATGTTAACCGGGAAACCGCAGCCCCCTCCTTTTACATTGAAACCCCATTTTAAATGGACAACCCAATTCATCCTTGATATGGGAAATGCGCTGCTGTTTGCAACCTTTCCCGCATGTTAAGAAGGTTAAAAAAGCCAAAACACTGTGGCCTACGATGGCTGCCTGCAAGCCGAAATATGCGACCTTGTAATGAAAGAGTGTACCCATTGTTCCCTAAAATGTGTCTTTTTTAACCACCTCTCCCTTCTCCTCCACCAGCTGCAAATGTTTCTCCTTCGCAGAGGCTCGTGAACATTAGAAAGAGAAAACGTAAGACGAGGGACGAGATGTTCACGGAGCTGCAGATGTCCGCCCAGGCTGATAGAGCACAGCAGAATGCGTGGAGGCAGTCAATGTCGGAGATGAGAAAAGCCCAATATGAACGAGAGGAGAGGTGGCGGGCTGAATCGCGGGAAGAACAGAGCAAGTGGCGGGCTGAAGACGATAGGTGGCGTCAGCTTGCAGACAGACGGCAAGAGGCAATGCTCCGTCTGCTGGAGCATCAAAGTGATATGCTCGAGCGTATGGTTGAGTTGCAGGAAAGGCAGCAGGAGCAGAGACCGCCGCTACAGCCCCTGTGTAACCAACAGCCCTCCTCCCCAAGTTCCATAGCCTCCTCACCAAGACGCCCAAGAACACGGTGGGGGGGCCTCCGTCCACCCAGTCACTCCACCCCAGATGATCGCCAAAGCATCAGAAGGCTGGCCTTCAATAAGAGTTAAAGTTTTAAAATGCAGTGTGTCCTTTTCCATCCCTCCTCCCCCACCCATCCCAGGCTACCTTGGCAATTATCCCCCTACCTCTGTAAGGAACTAATAAAGAATGCATGAATGTGAAAAAACAATGACTTTATTGCCTCTGCAAGCGGGAGGGGAGGGGAGGGTGGGGTGGGGTGGTTGGTTTACAGGGAAGTAGAGTGAACCGGGTGGGGGGGGGGTTGGAGGGTTCATCAAGGAGAAACAAACAGAAGTTTCACACAGTAGCCTGGCCAGTCACAAAACTCGTTTTCAAAGCTTCTCTGATGCGCACCGCGCCCTGCTGTGCTCCTCTAACCGCCCTGGTGTCTGGTTGCGCGTAATCAGCGGCCAGGCGAGTTGCCTCAACCTCCCACCCCGCCATAAAGGTCTCCCCCTTACTCTCACAGATATTGTGGAGCGCACAGCAAGCAGCAATAACAATGGGGATATTCTTTTCGCTGAGGTCTGAGCGAGTCAGTAAGCTGCGCCAGCGCGCTTTTAAACGTCCAAATGCACATTCCACCACCATTCGGCACTTGCTCAGCCTGTAGTTGAACAGGTCCTGACTCCTGTCCAGGCTGCCTGTGTACGGCTTCATGAGCCATGGCATTAAGGGGTAGGCTGGGTCCCCAAGGATCACGATAGGCATTTCAACATCCCCAATGGTCACTTTCTGGTCCGGGAAGAAAGTCCCTTCCTCCAGCTTTCGAAACAGAGCAGAGTTCCTGAAGACGCGAGCATCATGTACCTTTCCTGGCCATCCCACGTTGATGTTGGTGAAACGTCCCTTGTGATCCACCAGGGCTTGCAGCAGCATTGAAAAGTACCCCTTGCGGTTTACGTAGTCGGTGGCTTGGTGCTCCGGTGACAAGATAGGGATATGGGTTCCGTCTATGGCCCCGCCACAGTTTGGGAATCCCATTTCAGCAAAACCATCCACTATTGACTGCACGTTTCCCAGAGTCACTACCCTTGCTATCACCAGGTCTTTCATTGCCCTGGCAAATTGGATCACAGCAGCCCCCACCGTAGATTTGCCCACTCCAAATTGATTCCCGACTGACCGGTAGCTGTCTGGCGTTGCAAGCTTCCACAGGGCTATCGCCACTCGCTTCTCAACTGTGAGGGCTGCTCTCATCTTGGTATCCTGGCGTTTCAGGGCAGGGGAAAGCAAGTCACAAAGTTCCATGAAAGTGGCCTTACGCATGCGAAAGTTTCGCAGCCACTGGGAATCGTCCCATACCTGCAGCACGATGCGATCCCACCAGTCTGTGCTTGTTTCCCGGGCCCAGAATCGGCGTTCCACGGTATCAACCTGCCCCAGTGACACCATGATTTCCACATTGCTGGGGCCTGTGCCTTGTGAGAGGTCTATGTCCATGTCAATTTCCTCATCACTCTCGTCGCCGCGCTGCAATCGCCTCCTCGCCTGGTCCGGGTTTCGCCTTGGCATGTTCTGGCTCTGCATATACTCCAGGACAATGCGCGTGGTGTTCATAGTGCTCATAATTGCCGCGGTGATCTGAGCGGGCTCCATGATCCCAGTGCTAGCTATGGCGCCTGGTCAGAAAAAAGGCGCGAAAGTAGTATCTGATGGACCAGGAGAAGGAGGGCGGGAGGGAGGGAGGGAGGGCCGAGTGACGACATGGCGTACAGGTACAGGAACAGGGAGAAACACAAACAACTGTCACACAGAATGGTCCCCCCAAAGATTAAACTGGAAACCCTGGGCTTAGCAGGCCGTTGATTTCACGGAGGAAGGGGAAGCAAATGAACACAGAACAAATCTATTTTTTACATCTTAAGGTGGCAGCCGACGCTGCAGCATGAGTGACAGCCATACCAGTACGATGACGATGGGTACCAATCATAATATACCATCATCTGCCAAAAGGCAAGGGGCTGCTGCTGTGTAGCAATGCAGCCCCACGTCTGCCAGCCCCACGTCCGCCAGCACCCAGCATCGCCCTCGGCCTCTTCTGGGTGCTTAGCAGACAATATTGGGCAATTGGCAGAAAATAGTATATTATGACTGGTAACCGTCATCATCAAAACAGTAGCATGTCTGCCCAGGTGGCCATGATTGACAGCCATACCAGTATGACGATGACGGGTACCAGTCATAATATACCATCGCCTGGAAGGGGCTGGTGCAATGCAGCCCTACGGCTGCCAGCCCCACGGCTATCACTCATGCTACACCGTCTACCGCCAAAAGGCAGTTAGCAGCTGCTGCTGTGTAGCAATGCAGTCCCACGTCTGCCGGCACCCAGAGGACATATGGTGACGGTGAGCTCAGCTGAGCTGAGCGGGCTCCATGCTTGCCATGGTATGTTGTCTGCACAGGTAACCCAGGTAACCCAGGTAAAAAGGCGCGAATCTATTGTCTGCCGTTGCTGTGACGAGGGGGGAGGGGCCTGACGACATGTACCCAGAACCGCCCGCGACACTGTTTTGCATCATCCGGGCATTGGGATCTCAACCCAGAATTCAAAGAAAAGGCGCGAACCGCTTCTCGGCTCGAGCTGTGGCGCAAACGTAGTATCTGACGGCCTAGGGGAAGGAGGGAGGGGGGCCGAGTGACGACATGGCGTACAGGCACAGGGAATTAAAATAAAGAACGGTGGCTGTGCATCAGGGAGAGACACAAACAACTGTCACAGACTGGTCCCCCCCAAAGATTAAACTGAAAACCCTGGGTTTAGCAGGCCGTTGATTTGACAGAGGGAGGGGGAAGCAAATGAATACAGAGAAAATCTATTTTTTTACATCTTAAGACGACGGTGCAGCGTGACTGATAGCCCTCGGCATCTTTCTGGGTGCTTGGCAGCAAATACGGGACGGTGTATGACGATGGTCTTCAGGCCTATTGTACGAGCTGCTGCTCAGGGAAGACTCTGCTAACGTGCGATGACCCGACTTGTAATAGGCCGGCTAACAGTCATAATACACCATTTACTGCCAAAAGGCAAGCCCCACGGCTGCCAGCACCCAGATCGCCGATGAAGGCTACCAGTCTACTGCACCGTCTACCGCCAAAAGGCAGTTAGCAGCTGCTGCTGTGTAGCAATGCAGTCCCACGTCTGCCGGCACCAAGAGGACATATGGTGACGGTGAGCTCAGCTGTGCTGAGCGGGCTCCATGTTGTCTGCACAGGTAACCCAGGTAACCCAGGTAAAAAGGCGCGAATCTATTGTCTGCCGTTACTGTGACGGGGGAGGGAGGGGCCTGACGACATGTACCCAGAACCGCCCACGACACTGTTTTGCATCATCCGGGCATTGGGATCTCAACCCAGAATTCCAAGGGGCGGCGGAGACTGCGGGAACTGTGGGATAGCTGTGGGATAGCTACCCATAGTGCAATGCTCCGGAAGTCGACGCTAGCCTCGTACTGTGGACGCGGTCTGCCGACTAGAGCACCTAGAGCATTTTATTGTGTGGACATACACAATCGGCTGTATACAACCGATTTCAATAAAACCGGCTTCTATAAATTCGAACTAATTTCGTAGTGTAGACATACCCTGAGTAACGCTGAGGTCTGCTGAATGAACGTGCTGCACTTTCTGCTAGTACAGCTGATACCGGAGCCCCAACAGCAGCAGCACTGGCAGCTGCGACAATGTAACCGCCTCACCAACATTCCTCAGCACTTAACAATATTGGGCTCAAGGCAGTTTACAAATGAGGGCACTATCATTATTCCCATTGTACAGCTGGAGAAACTGAGGACAGAGAGGGAAAATTCCTTGCCCAATATCATCCAGCAGGCCAGTGGCAGAGCCAGGAATAGAATCTAGGTCTCCTGAGAGCTGATCCAATGGTCTATCCACTAGGACACACAATCACTGCCACCACCACCCCTCCCACCCCCCAGGCTTGGCTGCTCAGGTTCCAACCCTAGGGGTGGGAGAGACGGGCTGGGATGGGAAGCAATCTAAGGCACTGACCACGTCTTGTCCCGGGGGAAGTGGAAGGAAGGCTCCCCCTTTGCTTTAACTTTTCACTGGGCAGAGGCAAGTTCAGATTTTTAGAATTTTTTCTAACACTTATGCTGCTTGTTAACAGTTTGCTCTTCAGTCACCTGGAAGAGCAGGAAGTCACCAGTCACTTGTCCTCCATCTGTTGGGTCTGAGTACCACACGGTTGCGTAGAGGTTTCCAACCAGTTAAAAAAAAAAAGCAGCAGCATCCCCATCACGTTATGGTTATAACGATGTCTGCCACATCACATGACTGGCCAGGAAATAATGCCAGAGACCAAGATTTTCCAAAGGGACTCCTAGTGAGTTTGATTTAGAGTGGTAGCCATGTAAGTCCGAATCAGCAAAAAGAACGAGGAGTCCTTGTGACACCTTAGAGACTAACACATTTATTTAAGCATAAGCTTTCGTGGGCTATAGCCCACTTCATCAGATGCATGAGTGTCCTATTTCATGGATGATTTGCAACTCCTTAGACAGGCCTGAATTTCAGAGAGTCCTTTCTGAAACTCAGACCTTGTCAAGCCCACAGGGTGGGCACCAGGGCCAATCAGAGGGGGGCCAGGAGGGCCATTTGGCCTGGGCCTCAAGCTCAAAGGGGGCCTCAAATTTAGACACTTGTTAATTTTTTGGCATTTGAGAAGTTTTGTTTTTACGCGCATCCCTATCGGACCAAAATGTGACTCTCTCTCATCTTAGAGCTGCAAATTTAAGCAAATAAAAGATGTGATTTGGTAAAAGAGAATTTTTTGTTAACTGATTTTGTCATATTAAAGAGTTAAAAATGTTCATAAATATTAATAAAAATATATCGGTTCTGATGGCACAAGAGTAGACCGTGATGAACGTGTCCTCTCAGATCAGCTGATTATATAAACAAACCACAACTAGTGGCTGATGCTGGATTAATTGCATGTTGAAAGGTAGAGAATTGTTACATTTTAGTGCCTTATTTTGTTTTCATGCGTTGTCATTTTTTATTTTTATTATGGCTAGAGGCATCAAAAGCTGGAAGTGGCCCAGGCCTCTCTGGACCTCTGAGAGGGCCTGGTGGGCACCCAGTGGACCACCACTCAATCCAAGATTTGTCCAGCTTTTTTCGAGCACTCTTGAGGATATGTCTACACTGGTGGCAGAGGTGTTTCTAGCTCCAGTAGACATACCCGGCTCGTGTTTATAGAACTAATGTGCTAAAACTAGCAGCATAGTAGTGCAAGGGACAGTGCGGGCGAGCTGCCCCAAGTACGTGCCAAGGGTCCCAGGTGGGATTGTAGCTGGGATGGCTAGCCATTCCTGCCACCGTGCCACTGTGGCTACACTGCTATTTTTAGCAGGCTAGTTCAATGAAAGATAGCACAGGTATAGTTACCCAAGCTGGAAATGACGCCACCAGCTTCAGTGTAGACGTATCATCAGTCTCAAAAGTAAACCATCACCGGAGTGCTCTGGCGTCTGGATATCTGTAAATAGTTAGTAGACACGGTGCTGAGAAGTGGTAC
The DNA here is from genome assembly GCF_013100865.1 of Trachemys scripta elegans. Lineage (NCBI taxonomy): Eukaryota > Metazoa > Chordata > Testudines > Emydidae > Trachemys > Trachemys scripta. Next base: position 70,019,265 of record NC_048308.1, on the reverse strand, counting down.
TCAGAAATATTTAGCATAGTTCCTGGGGTTGTAGGACTGATTACACTCGTGAAGAGCAGCACAAAGGAAGCCTTCTGCCATGCACAACAGCATCTGCTCTCAATCTAGATTTTTGACTTATACGGAGCAAATGACTCCTGTGAATCCCTCAGTCTGAAAGGGCTCGCCCTGCAGAGAGCTGGAAGATGAAGGATTCAGCTGAGGCAAAAAGAGGAGCAAATACTTCCAAGTTTTCCTAGAAGCAAGGGGCATTGCAGAGAAGCATGAGGATGAGTCTATCTCCCACACTGCTGCGTGTGGCTATGCTTACCGCACGGGTCTAAAAGAGGAAAAAGGGTTTAGAAACTAGTGTTTGTTCCAGAAAACCCTATATTTGGAGCCTGCCGTACTTGATCTTTTCCTTTTAAAATTCACACTGTTCTTTGAAGGCTTTGGCCCTCTGAGTCACAGTGTCACTGAGCAGAAATGCGTACAATACAACAGACATTTACTCTCCTCGCTTTTCAGTGTCCTAGAAGGATAATTCTCTCCGCTCTCATCCCTGCCCTGGGAAGCTCTGCTTTCCCAGCAAGACTGCTAATTCAGGATTCACGCTGGCTTAGCGCAGCATACAGGCCTCCTTGTGTGCACCACATTACAAATAGCTCCTCATGATGGATCAAGAGCCGTGTGAGACAAAGCTAATAACATCAAGGTAGCAACTCCCATTGGACACATCTAAGGACTGTTCTGTTTATTTCGCGTGATTATTTCCAGAAAGAAACGACATTTGTAAGCCCTTTGGTTTCAAACCGGGTTAATGGCACAATTAGTAGGTTCTGAAAGTGTGTGTCTAATTCCGGATTCTTTTCTCCAGCTGTGCACAGCAGACTGTTAATAAGAAGTGGGTTTTCCTCCCCCACAATCTTGGTTTAGCTTTGTTTTTTGATTCCCCAGCAACTTTATGGTAGAAAAAAACAGAATTAAATGATCGGATGCTGCTTCTTTTGGAGCTGTATCCAAGAGGTACCCACATCCTGTCATTGCCCACTGCTAAGACGGTATTTACCTCATAACGGCTCAGCGTTCAATAGGGAAGAAAGACATGTCAGAGGGATGCCTGCCTGTGATAGGGAGAAAACCTAATGTGTCACTTTAGGAACTGCAGCCCATCTATTCCATCAGCACCAGATCCGCTAATTTATACCACGTGTATGCCGTGCAGATCCAACAGTCTGCACCCCCGCACAAGCCGAAACAGACACATCCTATCCTGCACCTTCCACAGAAAGCATCAAGAGGTTACCACCATAGCGAGCAGGCAGGCACGGAAGGATGTTGCTTTCAACTGGGGATGAACAGTGACCACAGACTCAGGCATACAACCCCCCTTGTTGCTTGGGTTTTGTTCATATATGGGTCACCATTAGTACTGGGCTTGTAATGGTGACTAGAGTAGGGAGAGTGTGATGGGGTGTCCACCCCACACAAGGTAGAGCAGGTTACATTAGGTTAATGAACCTGATAGGCTGTACCTGGGGGAGAGCCGGTGCTTGAAAGGCTGATGGAGCCCAGTAGAGCAGAGGCAGGCTGAGCTTGTATAAAGCCATCAAGCTCATAACAGAAGGTGGCGGCAGGAGAAGCAGTCTGCAGTCACTCCCTGGGAGAAGGGAGATGGGTTTGAGGCTAGGGAGTTCAGCAATCCCTGAGAAGGAAGGTATTTGGGCTGGTAAACCCAGAGTGGGGACGGACTGGAAAAGAGAGCAGAGAAGTGGGGGGAGGGATAGCTCAGTGGTTTGAGCATTGGCCTGCTAAACCCAGGGTTGTAAGTTCAATCCTTGAGGGGGCCACTTAGGGATCTGGGGTAAAAATCTGTCTGGGGATTGGTCCTGCTCTGAGCAGGGGGTTGGACTAGATACCTCCTGAGGTCCCTTCCAACCCTGATATTCTATGATTCTAAGTAGGAAGGAGTCTAGGGAAATAGCTACTGGGTCTAGGAGCAAGCAGACCGTGGTTGCTCAACTTTGGGTCCCTGGACTGGAACCCAGAGTAGCAGGAGGGCTGAGATTGTGACACTGGGCCTGATCTTGTACTGGAAGTCTATCTGGAGCAGATGAGGAGAGCTGATCCAGCAGGACTTAAATACCTCAGAAGGGGAGGACTGCACAATGAGCTGGCCAGAGGGCCACGTCATAAAGAGGAGCATGATGATGGAAGGGAGCATCAGACCTGGATGGAGCTAATCCCCAGAGCAGCCAGAAGCAGCAGTGAGTGAACCTAGTGACTGTAGGAAACTGTCTCCCTCTTCCCATCCAGCAACATTTGTCAAGGTATCAAAAAGTTTTCCCAACCCAAATTGGGACAAAAAGTAAAAATCTCAAACTTTTGAACTAAAAATCTGAACAAAAGTTGGTGTAGCTCAACTGAAATATTTTCTTAATTTCAAAATGGATAGTTTTGACTTTGCTTTAAAACTGTTACTATAATTAGCTTAAGCTTCAAAATGAAAAATGTTTTGAATTGGAAAAGCAGGACTTTTCATTTTGAAATTGTTGAGATGCTTCATTTGGACAATTTCAAAACATTTTTTAAAAAAAGCTTAAAAATGTTAAAATTCATTCATTCCTGCAAAACGTTTTTCATAGATTCATAGATTCTAGGACTGGAAGAGTCCTCGAGAGGTCATCAAGTCCAGTCCCCTGCCCGCATGGCAGGACCAAATACTGTCTAGACCATCCCTGATAGACATTTATCTAACCTACTCTTAAATATCTCCAGAGATGGAGATTCCACAACCTCCCTAGGCAATTTATTCCAGTGTTTAACCACCCTGACAGTTAGGAACTTTTTCCTAATGTCCAACCTAGACCTCCCTTGCTGCAGTTTAAGCCCATTGCTTCTTGTTCTATTCTTAAGGCTAAGGTGAACAAGTTTTCTCCCTTGTCCTTATGACACCCTTTTAGATACCTGAAAACTGCTATCATGTCCCCTCTCAGTCTTCTCTTTTCCAAACTAAACAAACCCAATTCTTTCAGCCTTCCTTCATAGGTCATGTTCTCAAGACCTTTAATCATTCTTGTTGCTCTTCTCTGGACCCTCTCCAATTTGTCCACATCTTTCTTGAAATGCGGTGCCTAGAATTGGACTCAATGTTTTCCAATGAAAAAACATTTTGTCAAACTCCTGACCAGCTCTAGCAGTGAAAACTTCATATTAATTGTTCAGCAAATTCAAGACCACAGTTGAGTTCAGTTGGATTTGTTACGTTAATGATAATTGCATGAGCAAAGTTTAGGTTGTATAAACGGTAAACAAAATTAATGACACAAGGCACCCAATGTTTGTTTCATGAACAATTTCACAGTGGAAACTTTTGCATTTCAAGCAAAACTTTTCATTTGAAAAAAATCCAAAAGGACATTGTTTGACAAAGTTAGTTTTGCCAGGAAAAACTATTCTGTTGCCCAAACTGGAAATAAAAGAGGAAGGGGAGCAATTCAATAAGGAACATTGACAGCGAAAACAAATTTTAAAATTCATCAAAGAATGTAAAACTCCAACCAAATTGATATTTTGCAAAAATTTCTATTTTAATCAAAAAGGTATTTCCCAGCAAAGAGTTTTTTTGAAGGAGAATTTTCAGCAAGCTCGAATATCTGTTTTCTCTCCTAGGATTCCATATTGTTTGATGTTCACATTAGAGGACCTCAAAGCTAGCAGAAGGAACAAAATTTAGGAAGAGAAGAAAGCAGGCTTCAAACTAATAGCATTAAATGGACTATTAGCCATAGCTACATTAAAAAACCCTCAGAAAAACCCAATCAGAGTTGCCTTGCCCGATATACTACGTTTGATGTGGTCCATTATCACCATACATGACGGTAAAAGTGACATCATGGGGTTGACATCTATAATTAGTTTATTATTCTCTGTCAAGAACTTCCATATACATTAAAAGACCATGGAGAAGAATGCTGCACTAGCCCATCCCCCTGCCAGTGCAGGATTATTCACTACAGTGTGTTTCCTAGTATTGGGTCTGTCATGGGGTGCTCTACTCACTGCTTCATGGCTGGGCCCTCCAGCCAAGCCACTGTAGTTCTCCGGAAGGGGTGCATGTATCCAAGTCTCCCAGGACCCACTGTCCCAGGCAGTCTTCCCTTTCACTGCCCCTTAATAGGGTCACTTCCCTAGTGGCTGGTAGGGCAGCCTAGACTTGCCCTCTATATTGGGTTCCAGCCCAGGGACCCTACAACAAGCAGTCAAGGTCTGCACAGTCCTACCCCTTGCTGCTGTATCCCTGGGCTACTTGCTACATTGCCTTCTCTCAACCTGAGAGTGACAGCAGCCTCTCTCTGCAGCCCCCTTCTACTCTCAGCTACTGGGCTTTATACAGGCCACTCCTGATCCTGTCCAGCTGAGTTTCATCTCTAATTAGTCGTCCTTGTTCCCCGGCTCCTCCTCCAAGTGTAACCTAGGCAGTTAACTGCCTTAACCCCTTCAGGCCTTGTGTGGGGTGGACACCCCATCACAGGGTCCAGGTCAGTTTTCCTTTGGGCTCCCCACCCTCTCAGCTTATTGTACGTACCTGTTCTCTCGTCTTATACTTTGACTGTAAGGTCTTTGTGGCTGGGAGCGTCTCTCACTCAGTATACTGGACCTCACACAGCAGTGTCCCAACACCCCATTGGAGTCTCTTAAGACTACAGTAGCCACTAAAGTCCCCAGCAAAGGGGTATCCAACTCATTTGCAAAATCAGCTCAGCTTTGATTGATCTCCCCTTGCACTGCCCCAGCACTCACCCTACAGGGTACAGCTGGAATGCCTTACAGCTTAGCAATCCTGGGTCAGTGCCTGGTGTAAACTTAGAATAGCCCTGAGTCGCTGGCCGCCCCTAGGATAGAGTGGAAGGAAGGAGGGAGTGGTGGAAGAGTGGCATAACACCAATTTCTGCCACTCTCGTTAGTTTCTGTATGGAGCACAGCTAAGCTGGAAACAAGCGTCTGGCCCTGTTTCTCTGGTGCCTTCACTGCCCAATCCCTGTCCCCCTGTGTGGAATTCCTTCAGGGCTTAGTGCTTGGTTCCCTCTTCTTCCTTCTACACCTTCTCTTACCTACTTAGATGGCTTAGCTACCATCTCTGCTTGTGCTTCAAGTCTGCCTCAGCTCCGGGCAACACCACAGAGCATGCTAGGGGCAGAGGGAGGAGGTGCTGATTTTCTTACAAACTTAATGCACAGCGTTGCTTTGCTGGGCTTGTGCAAGATTTCACTTGGCAGTTTAGAATCATAGGACTGGAAGGAACCTCGAGAGTTCTTCTAGTCCAGTCCCCTGCACTCATGGAAGGACTAATTATCTAGACCATCCCTGACAGGTGTCTGTCCAACCTGTTCTTAAAAATCTCCAATGATGGAGATTCCACAACCTCCCTAGGCAATTTATTCCAGTGCTTAACCACTTAGGACGTTTTTCCTAATGTCCAACCTAAACTGCCTTTGCTGCAATTTAAGCCCATTGCGTCTTGCCCTATCCTCAGAGGTTAAGAAGAACAGTTTTTCCTCCTTCTAACAACCTTTTATGTACTTGAAAATTGTGATCGTGTCCCCTCTCAGTCTTCTCTTTTCCAGACTAAACAAACCCAATTTTTTCAATCTTCCCTCATAGGTCATGTTTTCTAGACTTTTAATCATTTTTGTTGCTGTTCTCTGGACTTTCTCTAATTTGTCCACATCTTTCCTAAAATGTGGCGCCCAGAACTGGGCACAATACTCCAGTTAAGCCCTAATTAGCGCGGAGTAGAGCAGAAGAATTACTTCTCGTGTCTTGCTTACACACTCCTGCTAATACATCCCAGAATGATGTTTGCTTTTGGGTTTCACAGAACATCAAATGAAAAACAAGGGACACAAATCCAGGGGAATGCGGTCTGCTGATTTAGATTGGCAAAACCCTTGCTAACTGAAGTGGCAATGGTTTGACGCAGGCCTAGACAAGGTCTCAAGGCCTAAACAATGGTCTCAAGTTGCAGTGGGGGATGTCTAGGTTGGATATTAGGAAACACTGTTTCACTAGGAGGGTGGTGAAGCACAGGAATGGGTTACCTAGGGAGTGGTGGAATCGCCATCCTTGGAGGTTTTTAAGGTCAGGCTTGACAAAGCCCTGGCTGGGATGATTTAGTTGGTGTTGGTCCTGCTTTGAGCAGGGGGTTGGACTAGATGACCTCCTGAGGTCTCTTCCAACCCTAATATTCTATGATTCTATGAGTGAGGTTTTGCTATAATCATTTACAAGTCCAGACAAAGGTTCTCTAACTGCAAGCTGCCATCTAACCACTGGTTCCAGAGACTGTCTGGAAGGGCACTGCACTAGCAGCTGGAGCTGGAAGTATTTGGTTTACACAGGAGAGAATTCCCATATGGGCACCAAAGCAACATGGACCCTGGCAACCCTTTTAATAGGTGCAACACGCAGTGCCCCCAGTGCCAGGCTGGCTCCAGCGGCTGGTGCGATAGTAGGAGGATTCATGTCTGTAGACTCACTGGTGCGCTGCCTTGTGGCTGGCTTGTGTAGCAAACTTTCCTTTTCTGGCTCCCCCAGCTGGCAACCGCTCTGGGCCTGTGGTGGTCTGCTCCTTTCTTGTGACTCATCCCTCCAGCTGGATTACATAAGGTCCCTCCCCTTTAGTGGTGTCGATAGCCCAGCGGTTTCAGGCCAGGTCTGCAGCCCAGTAGAGACGTGAGTCTTTTCAAGCCCTTATCCCAAGGCTTCTCCACTACCTGTACCCATGAGGTGGTAGGAGAACTCAGGCCCTCCTGGCCCAGGGCCCCTGTAGTAATACACAACTGCTGCTTCCTCTTAGCTGCTTCCATCAGCAATGTGCTCAAGGCCTTTCCACTAGCACCTTCCTGGGCACATTCCTTTGCAGGCCCCAAAAGGAAAACCCCTGTAGTCCCAGGGAACAAAGTATATGTAAGAGTCCTGGGCCAGGCCCACCTGCCCCTAGGTAGGCTCTGGTGTCAAGGAAATTCCCACCCCCAGCCAGGCTGCCTTTCATGGGCTTCGAAGGAGAGGCTCTCTCTTCCTCCTTGTCAGCCCCTCTTAATCCCTTCCCGTCAGCCTGGCACCTCTTAAAGGCGAAGCAAGGTGGGACTAATTGAACTGCCAGGCTCTCCCTAACCCCTTCGCACCTCCTGTAGGGTTTGTACACCCCATCGCAATGTTCCACACCCTAATTAAAATAGAAATAGCCACAGACACTCTAGCTACCTGTAAGCTCCCCCCTTGCTGTAGTATCGAAGCACTTAGCCATCTTTAACCTGTCTATCCTCGCCGCACCCCTGTGAGGTAGGGCAGCATTGTCATCCCAGTGTGTTACACAGTGGGAACTGAGGCAGGGATATTAAGCGACCAGGGTCCCGTATGAAGTTTATGGCAAAGCAGAAACCTGAACTCAGATCTCCAAAGTTCCAGCCTAGAGCCCCAACTGCTGGGCGATCCTTCCTCTCTCCTGGTAGTGTCGTGCCTCCAGACCAGGAGCAACAGGGCTGGGAACGCACCAGTACAAAAGAAACCAGAACGCAACCAATTATCAGCAAAATACTCAGATCAGCTTATATTTGGCCAACGATTCTCATTATGTATACAGGCAAAGTAGAACCCAGCTGGCTTTTCCTCGGAGCACTAACAGGAACTTGTTTTTGACATACGAGTAAGGAACTAGGAGTCAGCAGGCACACACGGGGAGCAGCAGCTATCTGTCAAGAACAACATGTTCACACTCCCTTGTCTGACTGGTCCCAAAGGCAAATTTCCCTTTCAGCTCCTCGTCTTTGCCACCCTAAATGCAGGCATGTGGTTCTGGGTGAGAGCAATCTCTTGCCTTCACAGCATACAGCAGTGCTACACTGCACATTTTAGCATGTGAAACAGTGAGAACAGAGCGACACTCAAAGAGCAACTGCTAACAGGAGAGGGCGGAAGGATGGTCTTGAGGTTCCAGAATGTAAAAGAATGAGGTTCAACTCCCGACTGATGCCACAGCAAGCCCAGATCCACAAAGGTATGTAGGCACCTAACTCCCACTTGTTTATTTAGGTGTCTAACTGCCACTGAAATACCTTTGATGATCTGGGCCTTCATTTCCAGTGCCTCCGATCCCTAACTGTAAAATAGAGAAATTAATCTTTCCTTTGTGTTCTTTATTTAGATTGCCAGCTCTTCAAAGCAGGGATTGTTTCTTCCTATGTGTGTGCACAGCACCTAGCACCATGGAGCCCTGAGCTCAGCCCGGGGCCCTACATACTGCTATGATCCAAACAAGTAATAATTACAGGCTTTCCACCAAGCATGCATGGAGCAGCAGCCCTTGGCAGATGTATCCTAGCAAGTGCTGAGATGCACTTAATAAACTTTTGGGAAAGTGACAGAAAAGGCTCAAAGTTTATGAGAAAGAGTTGAGTTTTGCTAGGGAGGGACAAAAGGACATCAGCCACGCAGCGTCTCAGCAGAAAGCATGCAAAGATCCTCCGAGAGAGCTCATTCCTATCTTGTCTGTTTCTCTTAAAGCTTGAGCACGCAGAGACCGAAATAACAGGAGACAGTTCGATCTCCCCGTTTTCATGTCACTTTGACAACGCTCTCTGCAGGCTACTGGACATCACGCATGGGCACGTGGAGCTGGGGCTTTCCTGTCAGAGGACGCAGGTTAGAAACCAAGGGCCTGATTCTCAGCTACTTCATTCCTGCCGTTGGCACAGAAAGAGAGCTGGAGAGAAGGCAGTTTTCAGCTACCTCTGTGATCCTCGTATTCTGGGATAGCCCGGAGCTTGCCAAATCCTGGTATAATTTAGAGGGGCTTAAACTTACGCTCTGTTTCCCCTCCCTGCAATGGACCCTGGGAAGTGCAGAGTACACACCAGCTCCCTGATGAGTAAGGGTTGCAGAATCTGGCTGTAAATAAATACAAATGTCTTAAAGGGAATGTGGAGTATAATATGTCTGCGAGCCCACAATTAGCGGCTTCGCTAATTTAACATAATCTAACAGCAACAGCAACTTTCTTGCATTGCAATTGTAGCTGCTTTTATCAGAAAAGTGGCCTTGAAGCCCAGCTGCAAAAATTGTGCACTGTTAGGATTTAGTGCTTCCTGTCAGGCACTTGCAAAGCCTGAAGCCTTAAGTCATGTCTGTCTGTTTTAATAACAGCTTGCGTATTTTTTTTTTCTTGTGAGGGCTTGCTGCACACACCCAGAAGGAATCCAGAAAACTTCCCTTTTCCTTCTTTCTTTCCTTAATTGTGACTAATAGGGTTTTTCAGTTACTCATTTCCTGCTGTTGTACCATGCAGCTCTGTCATTTGTCTATTAGCGGGTAGCGCACACGTGCTTTAAGGGCAGCTTATCACCCTTGCTGCACATTTGGGCACTATGCTCTCCTGCACTTGCAACCCATTTCACAGCTAGCAGCCCAGGAGGAGAGAGAGGAGCCCATGCAGGGTTGCTACTCCCCTTCCTTCACAGGTGGATGGAGCCTTGCCCATATCTCTTCTAACAGGCCGGCCAGCCAGCACAGTATGGACAGGAAGAAAACTGCACTGAGAAAATTGCTGGCAACAGTTACTTCTGCCCCTACAAAGGAAGAATGGTCCGCGGGCTAGGGCATTAGCTTGGGACTCAGGAGACCTGACTGCAATTCCTTGCTCTGCCACAGACTTACTTGTTGTGACCTTGGACAAGTCACTCAGGGCAAGTCTACACTACAGAATTAAGTCGACGGAAGTTACGGAGACGTACAGCCACCGTAGCAATTAGGTCGCCTTTGCATGTCCACACTGCGTGCCGTGTGTCGGCGGCGAGCGTCCTCACCAGGAGCGCTTGCACCGATTTAACTGTCAGTGTGGGGCATTGTGGGACGGCTTCTGAAAGGCAGCAACAGTTGATGTAAGCAATGCAGTGTCCACGTTGACATTAGGTCGACCTCACTACATCGACCTAAGTGCTACGCCTCTCACGGAGGTGGAGTTATTAAGTCGGTGTAGTAGGCGACTTACATCGGTGGGCGCTGCATTTTAGTGTAGACGCTAACAGAGTTAGGTCGATGTAAGCTGCATTATGTTGACCTAATGCTGTAGCGTAGACCAGGGCTTAGCCTCCCTGTGCCTCAGATCCCCATCTGGGCCCTGGGGATAACAGACTTGCCCTGCCTCACAGGGGGGTTGTGAGAACAGACATAGTAAAGACTGTGATGTGCCCAGATACTATGGCAATGAGGGGCAGAAGTATCCAGGACCAAGCAAGTGAATCAAGGAGGCTGCAGGACTGTCCCTGCTCTGCTCTCACAGTTATGAACTACCCCTTAGTCAGGGAGGGTTGGAAGATGAATTGACCAGGCACATAAGCTTATGGGTGTGTTGTAACGGGATCCATTTCCTTCTGTTTAAATCCTGGCATGTTTAACGTGGCTGAAGTTTCCATCTATTTTCCCCCTTCAGATTACGCAGCTTTATTGCCCTTACACAGCAAAGAAGTTGACCTAGCTCCCCTTACCTGGCATGGATGTTCAGAATATTCCCCTGGAAAGTGGAGAGATGCTTACTGAGATGTGTTCCTGACTCTCTTTTCAGTCAGTGGAACAGTTCTGTTTACCAGAGATTCAGTTTCATGGACTCATACGGTTGTTGACAGAGCTTGGACATATTCTCCACACTCGAGCCCCACATTCCCTCCAATTCCCTATCTGACCCCTGTCTGTGGATAGTCTTCATACATGCTGCTGATTCCGCTAAGAGCTGTAATGAGAACTCCCTGTTCCCAACTTCCAGCGGTCTGGTGGCTCATTTATGGTGGGCAGCCATTGTCATGGTTTTCTCCAGGAACTTTTGTAACCTAGTCAATGTGATAGATTTGCAGCTTGGGGGGTAAGGAAAGATGCATTAAAAGCCCAATCCAGCTCCCAGTGATGTCAATGGAAAGATTCCCCAGAGCAGGCTCTCAAAGAGCTAACCCATTGGCTATCTTGCTGGATATTACAAACATCTCCAGAGTTCATATACCCAGCACTCTGGTCAATGGCAGTCATTGGACGATTAATGTCATTTGCAATGTTCAGGCAAGAATATACTTTTGGGAGGTTGCTGCCCTATATAGGGTTTGCTGTAGTAGACAACACCCCACAGCCTGTGCTGGGGCTGGGGTAACAATCTTTGCTATCAGTGTCCATGAACCCCCTCGGGGTTCCACAGACAGAAGCCTGAACGTTACAATTCTCCGAAGTGGAAATCAACCCAGCTCAATGTCCTATGCATCCGAAGATGTATGTATGTTCTGTGTTTGTGCAGCACCTAACACAATGGGGTACTGGGCTCTGACTGGAGCTCCTAAACACCACCACGATACAAATAATACATCACACTCACACTGCAAAGACACAGCATTTAGCACAATATGGTCACACCATTTTCTAGGTGTAGACAGAAGGGTTTTGTTTCTTTGCTTTCAAATGAGAGGCAGACTCATCTGAAACACACACCGCTCTACACACATGCACACCGCTTTCCTCCCATCCTTAATGTGATATGATCTCTGGTAATGCTGCCAGTACTGCTCTGTGCATTGAGTACAGGGTGCGACATTCTCTACCTTGGGGGAGCACCCTGTGCATATTCCTCATTATATATAATTGTGATATTGCGTATAAAGCATGCCATGCGAGGTATCACATGCTGTAAGTTGGGGAATCGGATATTAGCTCCCCAGATATTAGCTCCCCAGAGACATCAGCAAGGAAAGTAACCAACACCCAGGTGGGTGTCAATCAACCATCAACAGCCATTGTCCAGCAAGGAAGCTACAATACAATGACTCACCTGCACAAGGCCACAACAGGGGAATTGCTCAACCTTGCCTGGTGGCTCAGCAATGCCCCCCAGACATGCCTGGACTTGTGTTCTCCAAGCACATGGATTAAGGGTATAAAACAGAACACAAGGACCCATTGCTTGGCCTTTTCTCCCCTCCTCCACCATCTTTGCTGCAAGCAACAAGGACACTCAGAAGACTCCAACAGAGGAGACTGGCCCAGGTTTTAAGGGTGAAACCTGTGTACTATGAACTGCAATATCCAATGGGGTGAGAAAAACTGCTTAATCCAGATGTTGCCCAGTCTAATAGGGTTGAGAGTTTAGACTGCATGCTTATATTTCTTTTGGTAACTAACTCTGACTTTTTGCCTATCACTTATAATCACTTAATATCTATCTTTTGTAGGCAATACACTTGGAGGGGTTTGCTGCTTGTCACTAGCAAAGCATTGTGAGAGACAGCCCAGGCTGGAGTGTTAAGGGGGGACAGTGGTCCCACAGTCCCAGGCTGCACCCTGGGGATCCTGTCACAGAAGGGTAACTCCATTTCCCCCCCCCCCCCAGCCTGCTGTCTTGTCATGCTGTGGCTGTATGGCCTGAATATACAGCAGGCAGTTAAGAATCTAAGTACTGTCATACTGAAGCCCTTTATAAAATCGGTATTACATTGGCTACCTTCCAGTCATCGGGTACAGAGGCTTGTTTCAGCGATCAGTTACACACTACACTTAGTAGTTCTGCAATTTCAGAGTAAGAGGCCCGGATCTCCAAATTTTTGGAGGCCCCTCTGGCCCAGTTTCTAGGCTGGTGCTAAATTGGCCATAGTCAACAGAGGGATCATGCCAACTTGCAGCCGCTGAGTTACCCTAACCCTAACCCTTGATTGCTCACCATGAAGGAACCTCCGCCTGTCTTGGCTCCCTGGGTCGCAACCAGGGCAGCACACCATTCTGCCACTGCACCAGCCTTGGTTTACAATTGCTCATTGTTCAGATGTTGATTGCTATCTTCATTAGACAAAGAGAACACCAGGTGTATGCGCCATGTGTAGCTGCAGTGTCATCATACATAAACACATGCAATACTGAGGGCTAGAATGTGGTGCTTCTGACATACACCTGGGCAGGAGTAGATCCTGGAGACAAGGGCGGGGGCTTATGAAGGTACAACCTCTTACTACAAGGAGGAGATGAGGCTGAAGTCACCATAGTGCCTTTTCCCATCTGCTTTTCAGACTCTTGCTCAAATGGAAGTGAGCAGTCCCCAGTGCATGGGGCAAACAGAAGAGGGGAGGCAGCTTCTCTGATGAAGTGTCACCCAGAACTAGCCTTCCCATATTGTAAATACACAGCGGGATCTAATGGTTAGACGAATCTTAAATTACAAACCAAGATGTATTTAATAGCTTTTCTGTGATCTCAACACTGTATTCTCTTTATATATGTATTGACGTGTATATATGTATTTCATATGCAACCTATCATATTTCCTGTACACTAGGAAATTAAGTCAGTATATCTATGGCGCTGGGGTGTGTGAAACACCCACATCACTGAGCAATGCAGTTAAAGCAACCTAACCCCTGGTGTAGACAGTGCTACGTCACCAGGAGAATTCTCCCATCAAGCTAGCTACCGCCTCTCGGGGAGGTGGAGTACCTACGCCAATGGGAGACCCCCTGCCGTCAGCGTAAATATGTCTTCACTGCAGCAGCACAGCTGCAACGTTTTAAGTGTAGCCCTGTCCTATCAAACACACGGCAAATAAATATTTTTCCCCTACACGTTGTCTTTAAGGCAATCTGCAGCAGTACAGGCTCAAACATTTCTGGCTGATCTTTTAACCAGAGGCCCGGCGGGGCAATCAATCATTTCCAGAGGTCCTACTTGGCGTGGGCTTTGCCAGACGCCTCTTTGTTTACACCATGAACAATGTAGCAGTCTGGAGTGACTGAAGAAAGGACCTCGGTCTCCTCTAGGTATAATTACAACCTTTGGGCTATATCTTTTGCTTCTGACACACAACGGAAATTTGTGCTGGGAATAAGCAGAACGTGGGGACCTGGCAAGCTGGGTTCCAGCCTGGAGTCTGTAATTTTGTACTGGGGAGGAGATGCTAATTTGTCTGCTTTTTTTCATACCAAAAAAAAAAAAAAAAAAAAGGCAGAGAGGCCTTTAAGCCGTTTTAGTTAAAGCACAGACAAGCCACAGCTTTCTCCCCTAGTGGATTTTTGTAAACCTTTCCTATGGGATTCCTTGAGCTGTGACATCTCGCTGAGATGTTGCCTCCAAGCAGCTGATGCAGCCTGTCAGCTCAGCGCTGTTTGTTATTTTAAGAAGGAAATCCATAAATCGAGGTCTCCCTCAAGCCAGCTAAAACACGTACGGGCTGTAAGTATCATGTGCATTGGCCTTCATGCTAGTGTGAGACAGCCGCAGGTGCCTTGGGAGTCGAGATGCGCAGGAAGGTCTACAGTGCTGGATCCAGGTCAATAAAACAAGCTCTTCTGTCATTCAGCACCCCCCCAACCCTCCCCCCCAAGCAGCAGGTTCTCAAGTGCTTCTGAGCAGGAGCCACTGAATAATATGAATACCTAGGTCTATATAGCACTTGCACTTTCCACAGTATCATTATCCCTGTGTCACAGATGAGGTGAAGTGACTTGCCAAAGGATGTGGAGCGTGGAACAGAAGCCAGCTCTCCTGAGTCCCCTATTCACTAAACTGCTTCCCTGGTTCAAAATCAAAAGGTCCCAAGCCAATGGCCTGTGGCTGGATGGAGGTCAGGTGCTGGTTGAAAGCAGAGCAAATGCTCCCTCCCGCGCTCAGCTCCAGCTCCAGCTCCACTGCAAGAGGCTGAGGAGCCGGCTCTATCATTCCTTGGCAGGGCTGGGGAGGGAGGCAGGAGGGGCTCGATTTCACCCAGGAACATAGGTGCTGTGACATTGAGCATCGCCACCCCTAACTTTTAGCTGTCTAGAAAACAACTGGACTTCCCAAAGCCTGCAGGCAGCACCGGGGCTCCTGTACGATGAATGGGGAGAGATGGACGCCTCAGAATGGGATTCACAGAGCCCAGCATACTAGGCGGCCCCTCGCCTAGACTAGCCCATGGGAGATGCCATACGTTCAGGTCAAGGGTTGCACCCATCTCATAAAGTTTCCACAGCGTAGACTAGGGGAACTAACTAGTTTTCAGACTGGTTCATCTTCGAACTGGGTAGAGCCAGAGTGTCTGATTTATTGTTTTTATTGCAACCGCTTGTTGGCGGTTGCCCTCGGCAGGCCTGTCTACAGTGGTTCAGCCCTCCGGCTAAGTCTCTCACAGTCTAAAATGCATGAAGGGACCCCTCCCGGGGCAACAAAGGTCCAACAGGGCCTATCACTGTGCCCTAGTTGATATCCGCAGCCCTGTCTCTGGGCTTAGTTCTCAGCCCTTTCTCTGTCCCTGCCCTGTTATGGAGAACTGCCCCCAGGCTTGCTCCCTGGAGACTCTGTCCTCAGCAGTTCTGTGGTGTCCCTTTAAGGCCTGCCATTGAGTTGAGCTTCTAAGTAACTCTTATCCCGCTCCTCAGGGCTTAGGCCACTTCCAGGTCTTAACAAACAGCAGCTACGTGCTGCTTCCCTTTAATATTTGCAACTGCCACCTTCCCTGGGCTGCTTCCCACTCTGTTCCATCACCTTCTCGGGTCTCTGTCTGTTCCCTGCCTGAGCAGGGTCTCTCCCAGGCCTCCTCACTTGGAGAGTGTCTCTCTTTTCCAGCCCTTCCTCACCCCTCTGGTCCCAGCCAGGAATTAAACAGCTCAACCCCTGCAGCTCCTCTTAACTGAGCTGGCTGTGCTCTGATTGGCTGCTTCCCTGCAGCCTTTCTAGACAGGCCTGGAGGACCCACCTTCACTACACCTTTCCTGGGACAAGGTATGGTAGGACCGCAAGGCCTCCAGCAGCACTTCCTAGAGATCCCAATCAGGGACCCATTGTGCTAGGTGCTGTACACATAATGAAAAGAGAGTCCATGCCCCTAAACTCAGTTTTAGGCTATTTAAGGTAGCTTTGAAACCAATTCCATACAGATAGGTTAGGCCACCTTAAAGTTTCCTAAAAATCAAGTTTCCTCTGCAGTTCCAACAGGTTTTGAACTCAGCTTATTTGAACTAGGCTTAAAACCAGTTAGAAGATTCCTCCAAAAGTCAACATTTTTCACAGAAAACAATGCCCCGTGTCATTATGATTTGTGATTCTGCTGTGTAGCCAGGGTCTAAATGACTAGGGAGGCTGTGAAATGCTAGGAATCAGCAGGCTGCTTTGCCTCAACTTCCTGTACACACACTTGCTAGCTGAGCACTGGCCTGATCTAGCTGACCAGCTGGGACAGAGTTTTTCCTAGAGAACTATGCACATCCCAATTGATCATGCAAGGAGCTGGATACTTCCTTGAAAGGCACCTCTGACTAGCACTGCAAACAATTGGAGAACAGGGGCCCTAGTACCTCACAGGATCAGATGCCATCACTAGTCTAATCTGCAGCTAGGATTCTGGTGGTCAGGGTTTATTAAAATAATTTTTTAGTTCTGTGTAGATGTCCAAAAATCAGGAGCTTCGGGTGGCCTCTTTGTATCTACAGTAAGGAGTAATGTATATTATATACAATAATCTCTCTGTTCCCTTGTGTGTGCTTTAACATTGCACTGTTCAAACAATACTACATTAAATCACCCTAGGGAACTTTTATTTCATATCAGCTGGGTCTACCCAGAACAATTAATGTGCAACACGTTTAGTGCGCTTTAGAAATCACACCCCATTAGTGTGCATTACTGCTTTGTGTAGACAAGCGCTTAGATACAAATAACCATTTCCAGTGTTTTTCCATTATTCATTGGCTAGACACAGATTTCTTTCTTTATTTATTTGATAACAGGGTTTTTTAAATCAGTGCTTATGAGTTACAACCAAAAATCAGAACCCCTCTCTGCAGCACAAATGTGATAAATTTACTCACCCACACTCGAGAGCTCCATCCTCAACCCCACAGGTCCCAAGCCCAAGCCCAAAGGGCTGGATTGAATTTAGAGTGGATTATGGGATAAGAAGACATTGCTATGCCATACAGTGAGTATTAAAGAGGCACCAGTTTAATAGGTATGCCTTCCAGGAAGATGAAGTCAGTAAAGCCAGAGATGATTTTGGTATAGCTGGAAGAGTGCCTCAGAAAAGTATGCAATCATCTCATTCAGGAGAAGAATCGCCAACACTTTGTCCCTGGATTGGATCGATGAAAGGGGGGGAATCAAACTTTAAATAGAATTGGCTTGAATAACTGGCTTTTCTGCCTGCTAAAAATCTGAAACAACTAAATAGCTGGTCTGATAATTAAAAGAATGCTATACTAAGAATTCATAAATACCAAAATGTGCTATTAACTACATATGCTGTGTGCTAGTTTACTAAAAATTACAGAAACTCAGTGTGACGTTGCACTCCATAATGTTTTATGGAAATATGCTATAAGTGTGAATATGATGTAACTGGAATATGCTTTATGCAAAAGGTCTCTTGTAAGGTATCATTACAAAGCTTAGGATCTAATGAGTGTGTTCATCCCATTTGTTTGCAGGTATTATTTCTATGTCTGGCGTTAGGAGAACAAGATATAAACTTGTATTACTGATGCAAATATATTAAGTGGAAGCCATTAAGGGTGCTTCAGAATCAATGACTTGTAAATGTCTCTGTTTACTTGTAAGCCTTCCTGTATACGTAAGTGCCAGCCACTGGGTAATGAAGTCTTACAGGGACATGTGAACATGTCACATTATACTGGAATCCATCTTAAACTTGGTGCTTTTCCATTTAGAAGGAGGGGTGGGAACCCAGAGAGCGACAAAAGATTCCCGCCTTGTGCCAAAGATATAAAAGGGGGTGGAACAGAACAAAGGGGGCTGCCAGTCATGAGAAATCCCCTAGTTACCATCTGAGCTGGAACTAATAAGGACTGTACCAGGGGAAAGGATTATGCCCAGACTAGAAAGAAGTCTAGTCTGTGAAAGAAGCTTATTGGAACATTTCTAAGGGTGAGATTTACCTGTATTCAGTTTCTCAATGTATTAGGCTTAGACGTGCGTGTTTTGTTTTATTTTGCTTGGTAACTTACTTTGTTCTGTCTGTTATTACTTAATTCCTACTTTTTATACTTAATAAAATCACTTTTGCTCATTAATGAACCCGGAGTAAGTGATTAATACCTGGGGAAGCAAACAGCTGTGCATATCTCTCTATCAGTGTTATAGAGGGCGGACAATTTATGAGTTTACCCCATATAAGCTTTGTAGAGAGTAAAATGGATTTATTTCAGGTTTGGATCCCATTGGGAGCTGGATATCTGGGTGCTGGAGACAGGCGTACTTGCTGAGCTGTTTTCAGTTAAGTCTGCAGCTTTGGGCGCATGGTTCAGACCCTGGGTCTGTGTTACAGCAGGCATGCGTGTCTGGCTCAACAAGACAGGGTTCTGGAGGCCCAAACTGACAGAGGTAGTTTCAGCACATCAGGTGACAGTCCCAAGGGGATCTCTGTGACCGAACCCATCACACTGAGTCATTATCTTTAGGGATAGTTGTTGCATTTCAATGATGATGAAGGCATGTGAAGTGCAGTTTTTAAATGACATTTTGCCCATTAACTGACACTTTGCCTCCTGTTACAACCGCACAGTAGAATTTCCTTCCATTTTTACTAAGCAATAAGATTCTGTTCATCCCCTCTTAGCCAAAGCACACGCTTCTGGGTCAGTAGCTGCAGATCAGAAAGAGCCACAGGGTTCAAAATCACTGAAACAAAGCTTGCCTGTCACCTTCCCTGGAATTCTGGCCTGGGACAATAGCTCTTTGTGTCTTAAAAAAAAAGTAAGCCACTGCCCTTGCTCCCAGCCCAGTCTGTGGCAGAACATTGAATCCAAGCTCAGAAAGGGTTCAGAGATGAAGGTTTTATACTTAAGTGGTTTGGTTTCCGAACTAGAAGTTATGGCAGTGCTGGTTTATAGCTGCTGCCTTTTGGGGCTTCCATTCCTGCAGACGCATCCATAAAACCATCCCAAGTCGTGAACTCCTTTGATCTTAAACAGTTTCCTTGGCACTCTGGTAGTCTCTGACATGTTAATAAGCAGAATGTACCACCAGTGTGATCCACAAGCCTTCTGTAAATAGAAACGTTCTCTTTAGTTTGTTTAATATTTCATCACTGACCATGCTGCCTGAAGCCACTAAAGCGGGACTGTTTTAAGCAGGTGCCAAAAATGTACTCCTCCAGTTCTCTCAATCCCCAGTCCTGCTCCATAGACACCAGTAGTCCCCTGCATGTCAGTGGAACTACTCCCAAGCATAAAGGGGACCTGAGACTGACAGTTTTGGGGATTGCTTTAACAGCTTGGTACATGACACCAAGAAATAGCTTATTGGGCGGGAGGGGCTATATATGCCATGGATGGACCTCTTTGAATTTGCACAACAGCAGAGTCCACGCACTGCCAAATCACATAGGGACTCCAAGTTAAAGACCAGGTTCCATGTGATGAGGGAATAGCATTCATCTTTGATTACCTCACCCAACCTCCAAAGAGTTGTCTACACTAGAAAAAGATGTCACTGTTACAATGAGAGATAGCGATCCATTGTTACAGTTTCAGAGTAACTGCATCTATTTCCTCCTCTTCCCCCCATGGTCCCATCTAGGAGTGCTCAGTCAGGTCTCCAGCATCACCTATCTCTGGGTCCCACTCCCTTCTGACTGGGGGTTTTAAGGCTGCACCGCTCCATGTCTTACACTTTGATATCCCCAGCAAGCCAGTCTGCCTAGCAGCCAGCGCCTGTGCTCTGCTTTCTCTTCCAAGGGAAATGTGCAGTGTATTGCAACCAGTTACAAGCTCCTTCTAAGCTAGCACATTTATTCTTAAGGTAAAAGCGTTATAGAGAAAACATGTAAAAAACAAAGTTCCTATTCGCATGCTAAAAGCTCACAATGGGTCAACCATCTATCTTATGGGGCCCTAACAGGCCAAGGTCTTTTCAACCCTTTCAGAAAGGGTGGGTCCCCTTGGACAGAAGGTTCTGTCCATTTGCTGGTTCAGAAAGAAAGCCCTGAGTTAGTTTAAATATAGGCATTTTATGCCAAAAGCCCTTTTTTTGTCTGCTGGTCTCTGAAAACTCAGTTTGAACCAGTATCTGCAGGCCTCCTTGGAGAGGTTTACAATCTGAGTGATTTACCTTAATCACCCCCCACCCCCCAGCCAAACACACACAGTTTTTGGTTCCTGGAGGAGATGTGGTACCTCACCCCACCCCAGTGTTGCAATCCCCGGGCCACAGTGATACATAAACTTAATACTATATGGTCCCCAAAGATATTGCATGGGATTTGCAATATCTGTCATAAAGTGGTGTCATTTTTACAATGAGAGATAGCTATCATAATGGCTATCTTGTAAACACCTAATGTAAACATGGCAGCCTGGAGCAGGAGGAGAAGGTCTAGAAGCCACATTGGCCAATTACATCAAGGTAAAACTACCACTGGCCTTGTTTACAAGAGGACTTTACAACAAGATGGCTCATGTTGCTTTCTCATTGTAGAAGACACATCTTTTTCCTAGCATAGATACAGCCTAAGCCATCTCCCAGGACTTCTTCCAATACTCCAAACTCCTGAACAGCTTCAGACAGACTTCTTACACCCATCTGCCATGAAAGGGTTCATGCCCTTTCCCTGTCTCTAGGCTAGTGCTTGAGTCAGTATGTAATACTCATCATGGAAGTGTGGGATGAACAACAGCAAAGTTGGACCTGTTTCTAAACCAACTTTACAGCATCAGATAGTGGAATGCACAGGCCAGTTTTTCCTCAAGTGCTCAGTGAGATTTTGCTGCCAAAGTTCATTTAGACCTAGTTGGTCTTTCAGGTAGAAGAGGGCCTCCTAGTGCCACTAATAACACTCCAGCACTGCTTCAATCAAAACTAAGTAATGAGATGAAGAGATTGCATTTGATAGGATCCCAGATTCATGCCTTCCGAGAATGCTTTGCTCTGAGGAGATTGACTGGCTCTACTCAGTTAAAAGGAAACCACATTTGTACCAACACTCTGAGTTCATGTTTCAGGTAAGGACACATTTCTCAGGGCTTGTTTTCATATGTTTTTTAATTATTATTTATTTTCAGAACTTAAAAGACTCTTTTGCCCCAATATTGTCTTGGGACTCCACCTCTGGGGTCCATAGAAAACAGGAAGAATGAGTCCGGCTCTTTTTAGTCCCTTTTTCTTTATGGCTCTTTCCACAACTGGGGCTATGCTAGAGTGAGCTGTCATCAGGCATTAAGAAGTTTCTTTCTCCAGCAAGTTGTGTTGTTCTGGGGATGGGAAATATCAGACCTTACATAGCTCACTGGTTCAGGACTGGGTAACTCATGACGTGCAAAATTCAACTCACCCTTAATTATGGTCTGTATTATAGGGGACTGTGCCTTTAAGGGCTGAGCTTCTCAGTCAGAGTCTGGGTGGGAACTCTGCAGAAGCTCATCTTGTTGGAATTGGTAGAGAATAAAGCAGACCTCATTCAAGCCCTTTATTCACCGAGTGATCACTGAATACCACATGGACCAGCTCTTCCATAATTAAACACCAGTCCTGGTACAATATCTTGGGGCATCCTACCATTTGCTATGTTGAAAATTGACCACTTGTTTGTACTCTTAGCCCATGTCTCAGCCAGAGAGTACTGGTCTTTTCAGTCCATGACTTCTTAGCTTCCTTAATAGTCTTCCAGGAGCTAGTGATATGCTTTTACTTTGTATTTTTTGCACAACATAAACCTACTTTCCTGCATACTGAAAGGTAAATTGATGTCCTTACAGTCCACTGAGTTCTGAAACTGCCACTGTGTCTTCTCCTATGCAGGTGCAGAAGATCATTTAAAAGTGGTCCTTAGTTTGATCTGGCATATAACAACGTCCCAATTATTCAGGGGTTTCCCCCAAGGAGGTCAAAAGCACTTGGCAGGCATTAATGAACTAAGCTTCCCAAGGTCCCACACCTCAAACCTGTGCTGGAGTAGGGTTTGGAGTCCAGGGCTCCTGATACAGAGCCTGTGCTCTAGCCACTATGCCTTGCTTCCAGTTCATTTATATGCCTCAGAGCATTACATCCTTTGGAGCTGTAAAAGCTCCAAGACCTGCCCCGCCCCCTCCCTCTGGCATACAGTCCAGTTACAAACACTGCTTACTCCCAAGGTATACAAAGTGCATAATCATAAGCCCGTCTTATTAATTCAGATGTACTTCCAGTTAGCTGTGCTTCTTTGCCTGCTGCATTGATTTATTGTACATTTTGTTATGAAAGGCTCCAGGGGCTCTTACACGGAGGGCACTATGTCAGATGGAGTGCAGCGAAGACACACATGACTTATAGTGTGCAGGAGCAAAAGGCATGCCTGAGGCAGCCTGGCCTAATGGATAGGGCACTGCCCTGGAAACCTGGGTTCTAGTCCCTTGTGAGACCTCGAACAAGTCACCTCCCTCCCCCACTCACCCCCCGGGAATATCTACACAGCAAAAACTTTGCATGGACTAGCCGAGTCAAGCTAGCTTAAATCCAGCTAGCAGGTGGGTAACAATACCAGTGAAGACAGGGCAGCACAGCCTACAGCGTGAGTAGTACAAGCTCTGCACAGACTCTGGGTATGTGCCTAGCTCATGCGCCCCTACTGCACTGTCTTCCCTGCTGGTACCAGTGTTCGTTGGACTCGAGCCAGCTCAGGCAGGCTAGCCCATGCGCCGCTTTTGCTGCGTAGCTAGTCCCTCCAGGCTGCTGTTTCCCTTCTCTCCCTTTGTCTAGTTAGATTATAAACTCGTCAGGGCAGGGACTGTCTTTCACTGTGTGTACAGCTCCTAGCACAGAAGGGGCCTGACCTTGCTGGGAGCTCCTGGCGGCTACAGAAACAGTATTAATAATGAGCTTTGTAGTGTCTTCCCCTGTCCCTCACTAAGATTTTCCTACCTATCCCCTCTCTCCATCTGCCTTGGACCATACAGCATAGTCTTATCAAATTCTTTACAGCAAACTAACACTCTCCTCTTCCTCCTAACTTCCCCAGCTGTAGCAAAAAGAAGGCTCACTTGTTTTCCTTGACTGTTTTGGCTAAGCATAAACCTGCTGTTCACCCTCCCCTCTCATAATACACATCAACAGAAAGGACAGAGGCAAAGCCCTGCGGTTCCCAAGCCAGTTTTATTGGCTAACATGAAACACCGAGGGGCTTTCTCTGCATTCCCGCTCCGGCAGGTTGGAACAAAAAGCGCTTTGTATTTGCGCTTGGTGTCTTATTTTTAATGAAGGCGTGTTTGTACTTGTACTGCAGTCAGGGGACTAGCGAAGAATTGCTGTCGAGCTAATGCAAGAGAAGGGGGTGGGCAAGGCTTTCACTTCTGTGCTGTGCTTTAGATTAATAAGTAAACAGCAACTGTTCAATGTGTGAGACACTAGAGAGCTCCAAGCTGAACTGGCAATGAAGAACCACCTTCCCGAGGCCCCTGCTAGAAAGGCTGTATTGAAATATAGCAGCACTATAGTAGTTAGCATGGATCTAGACCTAGAGCTTCCCAATCTGCACCAGAGAAGGTTGATCTTCACTAGAAACTTTTGCTGGTTCAGTAGTGTCAGGGCGGGGGTTTTGTTTTATTTATTTATTTAGCAAAAACCCTAATGTAGGCTCCGGCCTGGTATACACTTAGAAATCAGATTAATTTAGCTGTGTCACTCAGGGCTGTGAAAAACTGGGCACCCTTCATGCCACAGTTAGGTCAACCTAACCCCCTGTAGATACAGCTGTATTTGTCCATCGACCTCTCGCAGTGGTGGATTAACTACATCGATGGAAAACCGCCTTCCATCAATGTAGAAAGCATCTGCACTATGGCCCTACAGTGCAGCTGTGCCACTGTAAGCGCTGGTCGTGTAGACGTAGTCTCAGGTCTGGTCTACGCTGCGGGGGATCGATCTAAGTTACGCAACTTCAGCTACGTTATTCACGTAGCTGAAGTTGACATACTTAGATCTACTCACCGCGGTGTCTTCACTGGGGTGAGTTGATGGCTGATGCTTCCCTGTCGACTCCGCCTGCACCTCTTGCTCCGATGGAGTACCGGAGTCGACGGGAGAGCACTCGGCAGTCGATTTATCGCATCTAGACTAGACGGGATAAATTGATCCATGCTGGATTAATCGCTGCCCATCGATCCTGCAGGTAATGTAGACAAGACCTCAGTTATACCAACAAAACCATACTTTAGGCAGTATAGCTTATTTTGATTGAGGAAACTGTATGAGCTATAAGAGCAAAAACATATTTCTGCTGGTATAAACGGTCTTTATTAGGATGGTTTGCCAGTATAGCTGTTCCCGCAAACAAAATAATTAATGGAGATATCCCATCTCCTAGAACTGGAAGGGACCTTGACAGGTCATCAAGTCTAGCCCCCTGCCTTTACTAGCAGGACCAAGTACTTATTTTGCCCCAGATCCCCAAGTGGCCCCCTCAAGGATTGAACTCACAACCCTGGGTTTAGCAGGCCAATGCTCAAACCACTGAACTATCCCTCCCCCCTAACCTTTTCTTAAGGGCTGTCAAACAATTAAAAAAAAAAAAAACCCTCAATCATGAGATTAAAAAAAATAGTATGATTAATCACTGTTTTAAGCGCACTGTTAAACAATAATAGAATGCCAATTTAAATTCAGCATGGAAGCATGTCCACTGGACTAGTGGTTGAAGCATGAAGAGGCACATGAATATTTAGCAGATCTGGCACAGTGCCCTGTGAACACCTGTGGTCACTGTCAGGTGACATTGTAAACAAAAAGTGGGCAGTATTATCTCCTGTAAATGTAAACAAACTTGTTTGTCTTGGCGATTGGCTGAACAAGAAGTAGGACTGACTGGACTTGTAGGCTCTAAAGTTTTATATTATTTTGGTTTTGAGTGCAGTTATGTAAAAATAATAATTCTACATTTGTGAATTGCACTTTCACGATAAAGAGATTCCACTACAATATTTGTATGAGATGAATTGAAAAATACAATTTCTTATCTTTTTTTTACAGAGCAAATATTTGTATTATTATTTTTGATTACAAAGTGAGCACTGTACACTTTGAATTCTGTGTTGAAAATGAAATCAATATATTTCAAACTGTAGAAAAACATCCAGAAATATTTATAATAAATTGAAATAGGTATTCTATTATTGTTTAGCAGTGTGATTAAAACTTTGATTAATCACGAATATTTTTTAATCTAGTTCATTTGTTTTGCATGAATCACCTAGGACATGGGACTGGGATTTGAGAAAGTTGGGTGTGATTTCTGTCGCTGCCACAGACGCCCTGTATGACCTTGAGGAAAGTCATTTCATCAGTAAAATGGGGATAATCCATCCTTTGTTTTGTCTATTGGAGATAGTTAAAAAACAAAACCATCCCACTGCATGTCCCGAAGAGCTTACTGTTACGAGTGGACCTGATTTTTAGAGGGGTTTTGCACCTATATCTAAATCAAAAGAAGCCGTGAGTGGCAGCTACACATATTGGACACTGCTACACCGCCCTGATCTTGATTTTGTGCCGCTACGTCCCACTGGAACTAATGATTAGGTTAGACGCTTATTCACACACTCTTCTCTCTCCAACCCCTAAGGAACTTTGCAGTTCCCCTCCGAGTAGGGGGCGGGACTAGTCCTGTGCCACAAGCCAAAATCCCTCCTTTCCTGGACTTTGCGAAGGCTGCAGCTATCTTCTTCTGGACCTAGCCCAGAGGAACTTCTGTGAAAAAAAAAACAGTCATTCATTTACCATAACCATATCAAGATGACTCACTATCAGAAGTGTTTGAGAGCCTCTTATGACTTGAGTTTGCTTTACTGACTGCTGACGTGTTTCATTTCCAAGTTCATAGGCTTGGCAGGAGAATACTGAGTGTGCAATAAAACCCTGAAAAGTTACAAACACACTAGATGAGTAACCACAAATCTAGCCAGATGGTGCAGTCACTCTGGGCTGTGCTGTCTTTAGTCATAAGTTACACTTCTGTATTCTTTAAATGCAGCCCTAAATATGTATATTTATGCATTTCGACTTTAAATATAGTATCTTTTGTACATTACATGCAATATAATCACTGAAAATCATGTGTGATGGATTGAAGACTTGCCAAGTTAATATCGGTCCCTGTTAAACTACGGTTGATCATTCTGAACAATAGAGTGGAGTTATAAGTCAAAACTGAAGCAATCACAATAGGTTCTGCAAAGCAGAATTGGCCCTAGACTGAAAGTCGAAAGACTCCCATTGGCTTAAAACACCTTTAGATCAGGCCCCATGACCATGCTGGTGCTTGTGGTTAGCAGTGACAGAAAGGGGAATTACACCTATTTGCCAGGAAATACCACTACTTGCTGGTTAAAGACTTTACATGGAGGTGGTCCATGCAAATCAGGCTCAACAATAGGTTCTGTAATAGGTTCCCCCGGGTGGGGGGCTGGGTTAGCCGCCGCAGGGGGGCGGGGTTAGCTGGGTGAGGTGTGGGGGGGTGCAAGGTGGAAGTTTTGCCTAGGGCGCGAAACTTCCTTGCACCGGCCCTGCATACGAGACACGATAAATCAACCCCCGCTGGAGTGATCGCTGCCCGATGATCTGGTGGGTAGTGTAGACAAGCCCTCAGAAGCTGCTGGCTCCTAGTCCTCTTACTTTGGTCTCATCGCCACCTTTCTAGTATCCTGATCTCTTGCTATTCCCAATAGACTCGTCTCTTGTCTTGAGAGTTCACTCTGGCACTGTCAGCCAGGTCCTGGGAAAACCTACCTCCAGCCAGCAAACCTCTCCCTTCCAATGACCTTCCAATGTTCCATACAGCCCTTCTATGCAAATTCCCAGCAACCGAACGGGCCTTTACAGAATCCTCAGATATTAAATCAACATCTCATGTCCATTCGCAGGTTTTACTTCCCACAACCCCACCCCTAGAATAGTATTAACTCACCACATTACCTAACATTCTCCACCACTTGTAATTGGAGGAAAAGGGACATATTAGGCCCTTGCTACAGAATATAGGGCCAGTGTGCTGACGTCCGCTGATCCTAGCCTATGATACAGCACTGCCAACTGACTCCTGTAACTTCCTCATCCCAGACTACACAGGTGCCTCCCTTACATGACATACTTTGCCTGACTCTGAGCATCACAGTTATGCACACAGATGAATGGACACCTATGGTTGCATGACAAGTGTGTTCAGCAGTTGCTGACAGAGCACAGCTTCCAAGCCCTGTAACAAGTGTGCTCCAGAACTGTAAATAAAGTCCCTAGGTCTTTCCTGTCCACCCAACAGGAATCACAGTTACTGTTACTCATAGACTCAGTTTTTAAGGTCAGAAGGGACCATTGTGATCATCTAGTCTGACCTCCTGCACATCGCAGGCCACAGAACCTCATCCACCCAACTCCTGTAATAGACCCATAACCTCTGGCTGAGTTACTGAAGTTGTCAAATCATGGTTTAAAGACTTCAAGTTACAGCGAATCCACCATTTACACTAATTTAAACCTGCAAGTGACCCTCGGCACCCTCCCCATTTAATGTCCCATTGCCTGCCATTGGAGAGATGTGTGACTGCTAGCAGCCTTATTTCTTCCTCCATAGGAGGACACTTTCCCATGCTAGATGGTGATAACTTTGGCAGGCACCATTGAGGAACACCTGAGCCAGATAAGGAGGAGAAAGAAGAGGACTCGGGATGACATGTTCACTGAGATTCTGGAAGCCAGTGGTGCATCACACCGTGAACAGAGGGCCTGGAGGTTGAACATTGCAGACAGACCGGAGAAGGAAAGGACAGACAGAGAAAGGCCCAGGAGCCCAAGCAGGAAAAGGAGAGGGAGATTCACCAGAATATAATGGGGCTCCTCCTGCAGCAAACACACATGCTGCAGACTCTTGTGGACCTACAGGTTCAACAATCACAGGCTCAGCTCCCTTTGCATCTCATATGGTAGCTGCAGTGCAAAAAAAAAAAAATTACACACACACACACACACACACACACACACACACACACACACAGAGAATATCCAACTGCAATATACACTGGGAATGATTCAGTCAGTGCCAAAATTCCCTCTTCTGTCCATAGTGTTCGGCCAACAGTGAGGGCCTCACACACTGTGCTTGGATATTTTTCCCATCTAAAAAAATATAAAATAAAAAAACATCCTAGAAAGTAGAGACCTACAGTACCAGGTCATGTAGTGCATCCTCAGGACCAGTACAGGTGTGTCTGCCTTGTCTAGTCAACTGCACACAAATGAGGGAGCTTCCATCACCTTTCTTAGGAGCCTGCTTCTACTGCCAAGTGGATGCCACTCTTAGGAAACAGATACTTAGCCTTCAGTTGCTGGACATTCTCTCTTATCCCTTAGTTATTCTCCATTGTAGCCCAAGAACCTGAGTCAAGCTCCACTAAAAACAGGAGTCTCTCCATAGAATTCAATGGGTGTGGGATCTGGCCTTGCACCTGTGTTCTTTGCACGCCCCAACTCACAATTATCTGGAAGTTTGGGATGTGCAAAAAAAAAAGGAGCAAGTTTAAAGTCACACCTCTCCTTTTTTCAGGACAGAACGAGAGGAGGACAGAGTCTTCTTATCATGGACTATCCGGAGATCCTGCAAACTCCCTCAGTTTGACAGGAAGTATATTAAGGAGCAAATTGAGAGCAGCTTCCTGCAGTCAAGAAGCATATTCGCTCACAATTCATTTCTCTCTGTCGGTATCCCCCACTAAATAAAATTATTGCCATTTGTGGTGCTTGCAGTGGAAGGGCACTTGATCTTGGGTTAATAAAGTGCTGCCGAGCAGAACGGATGGCTGGTTCCACTGTGGTACGTGTCATTTTCATGGGAGGGAAAGTTGCAGCTGCAGGTTAAATCAAGGCTAGGAGATCAGGAACTGATTGATTTGCTGCTGAGGGACTGGCTTGTGGCCCACATTTATGGTTTTTGAGTCAAGATAATTTAAACAAGTCCCCAGTGATTATGAAATACATGAGCCAAGGAAACACTTGCTTCTATAATTATCATCAGCTTGGCTTATATTTCATATACTTATGAAAACTGATAAATAACATGCTAGATCTTGCTGTATCTAAGAATGAAGAGGGACTTATCTTGGGGCACAGAACGTGGAGATAATTGGGCTGCTCCTCTCAGACCAAGGGATTTACTCTTGGGAATGAGCAGATTTTGAAGAAGAGCGTGAGTGCAGAAGGTAGTGAGTTCCCATGGCTCAAGGAAACGCTGTTGCACAGAGCACACTGCCAGACATAAAGGAGAGACAGCCAGCCTTGGGACTGGATGCAGTGATGATCCTGTGCATTAGGAACACAATGGGTGTGGTGATAATGGTTGACTTGGGTATCAGCTAAATTATAAAGGAGACAATCAGGGTAACAAAGGCAGGCAGATTGATTCTTTGAAGGTCTGGGGACGAATACATGGGGCAAGTTACAGC
>NC_048308.1:69922883-69984904 GCF_013100865.1 Trachemys scripta elegans | reverse complement strand
TTTTCGATTATCGGCCTGCATGGTTACCTGTGCTGATGAGCTCTCTGAGGTCACCTGTGCTCTCCTGTGCTGGGCAAACAGAAAATGAAATTCAAATGTTCGCGGGGCTTTTCCTGCCTACCTGGCCAGTGCATCCGAGTTCAGATTGCTGTCCAGAGTGGTCACAATGGTGCACTGTGGGATAGCTCCCGGAGGCCAATACCATCAAATTGCGGCCACACTAACCCTAATTCGAAATGACAATATCGATTTCGGTGCTACTCCGTTCGTCGTGGAGGAGTACA
The DNA here is from genome assembly GCF_013100865.1 of Trachemys scripta elegans. NCBI lineage: Eukaryota > Metazoa > Chordata > Testudines > Emydidae > Trachemys > Trachemys scripta. The sequence goes on along the minus strand of NC_048308.1, from coordinate 69,984,620 downwards.
GAAATCGATTTTAAGAGCCCTTTATTTTGAAAGAAATGGCTTCGTTGTGTGGACGGGTGCAGGGTTAATTCGATTTAACGCTGCTAAATTCGAATTAAACTCATAGTGTAGACCAGGCCCAGGAGGCAGCATTGTGTAAGGTTTAAAATAATTCCTCTGCCACTGATTTGCTGGATAACCTTCAATATACAGCATGTCTACATTTGACTTTCCTGTCTGTAAAGAGGAATAAAGATAGCTAGTTCTGCGGGCTCAGACACACTGGGGTAGGGACATAGGAATGCCCAGACAGACTTACCATAGAAAAGATATCTGAGATGGCTGTGATGCCTTTCTACAGTATCTTATTTGAGGCTCGCAATATTATTCTTGGCCAGCTGTACCTCAGTGCCACAGTCTCCTCACTGTCCACTCAGACAGACTAAAGCAAATACTTTTGGTCATTAAGTACCTGATCATACCAACCCATTCTCCTTTCTGACTAAAATTCCAGGGGCTATCACCAAACAAGCTGCTAGTGGCCCCATGGCGGCCTGCTCTATAAAAAGGTGGAAGCTGAAGCTGCAGCTGATCTTGTAAAATACTGAGCTGGTGTTAATTGACGAGATCAGGTAGCGAGCTAAGAAATGCAGCAGTGTGGTGTCCAAGTGCATCAGATGGTAGAGTTTGTCCGTCCTCTAGTGGTTCAAGTGAATTCTGTCTGGGGTTTTCAGGTCTCCCATTTGTCCTGTGTGGGGGTCCATGGCATATCTGTGTGACGTCTACGCAGAGAGGCCAAGACATGCACGGAGACTGCACGATGTTCTCGCATGGCTCTTGCACCCAATCCAGAATGGGGCAAGGACTATCAGATGTGGCCACAGTCCATGCTGTACCTCTCTGTGGATAAGCCTTCAGAACTTTCAGTCTGGCAGGTTTCACAAGCACTAGATACACTTGATAGAATTATTTTGAATGAAGAAACTACCACTTCATCTTCTTGTGAAGTGTATCAAGGTACTGGACTAGGCCTAAGGAGATCTGGGTTCATTCCCGGCCTTTACTACACTGAGTAATCCATATCTCTACCTCATTTACCCTCCTCTCCCTCCAACGTGGGTATACCAAATCCTTACGTCAGAAGATGGTAAAAAGGATATATTCACTGGTAAGTTTTATGGCACACGTCACTGTAGGATCCAAGAAGCTCAAAGTAACAATTCTGTAGGTTCTACCCAACATTTGCTGGCATGCTAATTTAAACAAGCTGTTACACCCAGAACTGCTGTATGCAAACATTGACATACCAGACACAATGCTTCCGTGCTGCTGCTTCCAAGATGAATAGAAGCATTCCCTCCAGTAGGAAAGGAGATGGTGTGGTAATTGGACCTACAAATTTACTCTAATTGTAAGCTCAACTGGTGAAAAGTGGGTAGAAGTTTATGAATTGTCACAATGATCTGTTATATAAAGCTGTTTAAGATAAGATGTGAGAATGAGACAAAGAGGGAATTAATTTAAACAGAAAGCGCCTGCTGCTACCACTCAAAGTCTGTGTTAAGATTAAGACTGGTAAACAAGAGGAGCACAAATCAAGGCACCAAAATTTGGTGTGTCAGAAAAAAGACCTAATTGGTGGACAAAATAATGGGGGGATTGGTTGTTCCACCCACCGCCTGTTTGGGGCCCTGTGATGGCATGTACAACCCCACACTAGAAATGAAGGAGTTACGGAGCAGTTCTGGGCCTAGGTGACTCTGACTCAAACCTGCAGAGCATGCTCCAGCTGGAGGAAGGAACTTAAAAGGGAGCCAGACAACTCAGATGGAGACAGACGGGGGAACAGAGCAGATCTACCCTGAAAGCCCTAGTGCCAGACGTTGTTTGCCTCTCCTAGGGACTTGGGTTGGAGCCCAGTGGAAGGCCCAGGCCCCCTTACCAAATACCCTTGCTATATATAAACCTCACTTCCACCCCTCCCAGAAGTAAAGAGAAGACAGAGGAGCTCAAAGCCTCGTGGCAAGGATGAGCCACCTATAGGGGCCAGAAGACAGACTGAGGGAACTCTCCTGTCGTAAGGACGCAGGGCCCTGCACAGTTCACTGGACACTGCTACACTGAAGCGGGGGTAGCTAAATTGGTGACCAACTGCAGGGCTCAGTTGCCACCCACCAAAAGGCAGGCCATTTCAGTACCGGAGGAGTTGCTAACGGGAGGCACCAGAGACTGAGAGGGGGAAATTGAGGGCCCAATAACCTAACCACTAGGCAGTGCCACCAGTAAGCCTGACTACATTTGATAGGCCCTTAAAAAGAAGCTTTTGCGGGGGCAGGGTCGAGGAGGAGAACTTTAACACATACACACTCACACCCCACCATCACCATGGCTTCAATAGAAGAATTTTGCCAGGACACCAGACCTTGATATTCTGGTAGAAACGCTTGATCATGACAGCTGCACCAGTATAGACCCCAACCTGATGCATGAGAGATCCTGCTTTGTCTTCTCCTCCCTTGTGAGTTCCTTTCTGCCCCACTATCTTCCTTCTGTCCTACCTCTCTCAGCCTTTCACCGGATCCTGAAATCAACTGTACTACTTGGGGAGATGAGATGGCCCATCCAGCACTGCCTGGCCTGTGAAGGACCAGTGAAGGACAGGAACCTGGCCAGACTCCATGACTCACCAGCTGCCTGGGATCCAGAGAACAACAAAAGCTGTATTTTCCCCATCTTTACTATCTTCTCTCTTTTCTCCCTTCTGCACTTATGTGTTTTGTCTAAATCAGGGAAGTGGCTGTCCTTCCCAACTCTGAATTGAACAACAGAACTAACCCTTTCCTCCTCACCAAGAAAGACTTGACTCAATAAGAGACTTTAACCAAGAGTCACTGTTTCCAAAAAGGGACTTCAATAGGTTTTGATTGTTTGTTTTGCATAAAGCATCAATGTCAGTTTCAATGCTCTTGACCTCATATTGATTCTCTTCCTCTTTTGTGTTTCAATCAATACATTTCTAATATTTGGCATGGATTTTATGGTGTTTGTGCCATGGTACTAAGCAGGCTGAGGTCTCTGCGTACCAAACCCCAGACATTGTTTAACACTGTTTAATGGTAGACAATGACTGGGTTATGTTAACACCTTAAGTCCATATATTACATCTAAATGAACACAACAGAGACTAGGTTATTAGATAGATTAAGAACAAGTTACTGTATCTATTGTGCTATATCATTAGCATTTTCTTTTTACGGTATTTCTAAAAGCAAGAAGTTCATACTAAAAAAGGAACAGACATTAAATGTTATGGTAACCTTCTGTTTATCCCTGTCAAATGAGATTGGCTCAGTCTTGTTAAATTTACAAAAGGAGTGAACCACAAGACTATTTTGTCATTTCCTTGGGTGGAACTCTAAAGATCTGGGTTCAGTTCCTGGTTCTGTCATGGGCTCCCTATGTGAAGCAGGGTAAGTCAATAAATCTATCAGTTCTTCATCTGTAAAAGGAGGAAAATACTTCCTTTAACCCACCCTCTGCCTGGACTTGTCTGTTTGGGGCACAGACTTTCTCTCACACCATATGTATAGAACCTAGCACAATGGCGCCCTGATCTCATTTAGGGCCACTAGGTGCTACAGTAACTCCTCACTTAAAGTTGTCGTTATGTTCCTGAAAAATGTGACTTTAAGCGAAACGATGTTAAGCGAATCCAATTTCCTCATAAGAATTAATGTAAATGAGGGGGCTAGGTTCCAGGGAAATTTTTTTCACCAGACAAAAGACTATATTTTATATAGAATATCAGGGTTGGAAGGGACTTCAGGAGGTCATCTAGTCCAACTCCCTGCTCAAAGCAGGACCAATTCCCAATTAAATCATCCCAGCCAGGGTTTTGTCAAGCCTGACCTTAAAAACCCCTAAGGAAGGAGATTCCACCACCTCCCTAGGTAACCCATTCCAGTGCTTCACCATCCTCCTAGTGAAAAAGTTTTTCTTAACATGGCAGTGGGGGGAGGGACACAGCTGAACTGCTGGCAGCTGCTGCACCGGGAACTTAGGGGACCAGGGAGCTGATAGTGGGGCTGCCGATCCACCCTGGTTCCAAGCCCCCACCAGCTACCTGCAACAGGCTGCTCTTCCTGCAAGCAGTAGACAAAGCAGGCGGCTGCCAAACGACGTTAGAAGGGAGCATTACACAACTTTAAACGAGCATGTCCTCTAATTGATCAGCAACGTAACAACGAAATAACGTTAACCGGGACGACTTTAAGTGAGGAGTTACTGTACTAGGGAATATGAGTAATTCACAAAAAGTGTTAAGATAACGGATGTAGTATAGTCCACATCATTTCATGGCAGAAGTATTTCAGCCGGCATTTCATCCCAGATGTAGAGTTCCTCTTAGTCTCAAATCTTCATTTCTTGTTTAATGGAAAGAGTCCCTGCCCCTCCTTGCCTACTGGGTCCTGCTCTCAGCTGGGGTTACTAGAGGCTACTGCCACATAGAATCAATAAGTCAAACCTTTGGTAAAAAGGGATGAAATGTTAGATGGTGACTCATGACAATATCCACACCAAACAGCTTTGAGGGCAGGAACTGCCCGTACAGCACCTCAGACATGTTAGGTACTACAGTATTGCTATTGAAGTGTGTCAAACCTCGTACATTAGCTGGAGCTGCACCAGATGGCATCAACAGCTGGCTGTTGGGATTCCAATTGGCCAAATTATCTTGGTTAAGAGAACTTCTAGCAGAGGAGACAAAGACTAGGTGTACATTTCAGAGTTTTGCTGGCATATCTATCACACTCCCTATCACCCCCCAACTGACATGGCTATGCAGACAAAAGCCTTAGCTTTTGATCATGGGTAGGCAATCTATGGCACGTGTGCCAAAAATGGCACGCGAGCTGATTTTCAGTGGCACTCACACTGCCCGGGTCCTGGCCACCGGTCCGGGGGGCTCTGCATTTTAATTTATTTTTAAATGAAGCTTATTTACTTTACATACAACAATAGTTTAGTTACATATTATAAACTTATAGAAAGAGACCTTCTAAAAACGTTAAAATGTATTACTGGCACGCAAAACCTTTATTAGAGTGAATAAATGAAGACTCAGCACTCCACTTCTGAAAGGTTGCCGACCCCTGGCTTAGATGCAGTTGTCCCAGCACAAAAGCCCTCTCGTCAGTGTAGCTTATTTAATTCAGGGATATAAGCTGCGCCTCCACTAGGAGATTTGCTGCTTTAGCTCTCCTAGACAAGACACAGCAGCTTTGCTGGGTTAGCTATGCCACTGTAGTTAAAGCGACAGAAGCACCTGGGAATGGATGTAGATATTAAGTATCAGGGGGTAGCCGTGTTAGTCTGTATCTACAAAAACAACAAGGAGTCTGGTGGCACCTTAAAGACTAACAGATTTATTTGGGCATAAGCTTTCGTGGGTAAAAACCTCATTTCTTCAGATGCATAGAGTGAAAGTCACAGCTGCAGGCATTATATACTGACACATGGAGAGCAGGGAGTTACTTCGCAAGTGGAGAACCAGTGTTGACAGGGCCAATTCAATCAGGGTGGATGTAGTCCACTCCCAATAATAGATAAGGAGGTGTCAATTCCAGGAGAGGAAAAGCTGCTTCTGTAATGAGCCAGCCACTCCCAGTCCCTATTCAAGCCCAGATTAATAGTGTTAAATTTGCGCTACACTGATGACATCTTCATCATATGGACCCACGGAAAGGAGGCCCTTGAAGAATTCCACCTGGACTTCAACAATTTCCACCCCACCATCAACCTCAGCCTGGACCAGTCCACACAAGAGATCCACTTCCTGGACACTACAGTACAAATAAGTGATGGTCACATAAACACCACCCTAAACCGGAAACCTACTGACCGCTATATGTACCTACATGCCTCCAGCTTCCGTCCAAGACACATCACACGATCCATTGTCTACAGCCAAACCCTAAGATACAACCAAATTTGCTCCAACCCCTCAGACAGAGACAAACACCTACAAGATCTTTATCAAGCATTCGTAAAACTACAATACCCACCTGGGGAAGTGAGGAAACAGATTGACAGAGCAAGACGGGTACTCAGAAATCACCTACTACAGGACAGGCCCAACAAGGACAATAACAGAACACCACTGGCCATCACATACAGCCCCCAGCTAAAACCTCTCCAGCACATTATCCACGATCTACAGCCTATCCTGGAAAATGATCCCTCACTCTCACAGACCTTGGGAGGCAGGCCAATCCTCGCTTACAGACAGCCCCCCAACCTGAAGCAAATACTCACCAGCAACTACACAGCACACCACAGAAACACCAACCCCAAACCCTGTAGCAAACCTCGTTGCCTACTCTGTCCCCATATCTACTCTGACGACACCATCAGAGGACCCAACCACATCAGCCACACCATCAAGGGCTCATTCACCTGCACATCCACTAATGTTATATGCCATCATGTGCCAGCAATGCCCCTCTGCCATGTACATTGGCCAAACCGGACAGTCCCTCTGTAAAAGAATAAATGGACACAAATCGGACATCAGGAATGGTAACATACATAAGCCAGTAAGTGAACACTTCAATCTCCCTGGTCATTCTATTACAGATTTAAAAGTCACTATCATTGAACAAAAAAAACTTCAGAAACAGACTTCAAAGTGAAACAGCAGAACTAAAATTCATTTGCAAATTTAACACCATTAATCTGGGCTTGAATAGGGACTGTGAGTGGCTGGCTCATTACAGAAGCAGCTTTTCCTCTCCTGGAATTGACACCTCCTCATCTATTATTGGGAGTGGACTACATCCACCCTGATTGAATTGGCCCTGTCAACACTGGTTCTCCACTTGCGAAGTAACTCCCTGCTCTCCATGTGTCAGTATATAATGCCTGCTTCTGTAACTTTCACTCTATGCATGCGAAGAAGTGAGGTTTTTACCCACGAAAGCTTATGCCCAAATAAATCTGTTAGTCTTTAAGGTGCCACCAGACTCCTTGAGGACTTAACCTTGTAGCTATGCTGCTGCAAGAGTGCTTATATGGGAAACAGCTTATTGCCGTTTGAGGTGAACTAAGACCACAGCCACCAGACAGCCTTTGGCTGGCAGCGCTGTGTCAGTCATGGCTGTGAAGAGGGGCAATCCCTGATGGACACTGCTGGGCTAGCAAAAGCCACCAGGGTGGGTACAGTTAACCTGCCACCCTTGCCTTTTTATCATTATTATTTGTGTTACTGAAGGAGAACCAGCCACAGACCGGGACCCCATTGTGCCGAGTGCTGTACAGACACTGAACAAGATGGAGTTTACAGTCTAAATAAAGAACATGAGACAATGACTGGATACAGACAGACAGGGCAGTACAAGAAAACAATGAGACGGTACTGGTCAGCTGTCGCGCACAGAGTGGTGTCTGCACACAAGCAGCTAACTTGTCACATTTTTCATAGCCATCATGGCAAAGAGAGTTTTGAGGAGGGATTTGAAGGTGGACAGGGGCTGGAATAAGCATAGTTTTGCCAGTATAAGCTCTGTCCACACCAGGCACTATGCCCGTAAAGAACTCTTAGTGTAGACCTGGCATACCTGTGAAATGCATTATGCTGGTATAACTGTGTCCAGCCTAGGGCTTTTACTGGTCAATACAAATCCTCACACCCCTCTAAACAGAATTATGCTAGTAAACTAACTAAATCTGGACTGCAATGGAAGGCTTCAGTGCGTGTCATCACTGAAGTTTTACATTGTGTCCCAAGGCAAAAAGGCAAAAGTGATAGATGCTGTGCTTTGCAACAAGGGGAAAAAATGTTAAAAGGCCTAAAATAGCTTTAAAATGATTAAATAAAGTAGGCTGTTTAACTCAATAGCCTACAGTCTCAGTTTGACTCTGGTCCCAAGCAAGCCTAGAAGTAGAGTTTCCCACCTGTCCCTGTGAGTGAACCCTGCTGCCTCTAACGCACACCATGGAAAACTGCCGTGACTTGACACCGCTGTTGGCATTCCCAACAGTGACGGCCCGAACGAGGTGGCCCCTTCATGCTCAGGATGTAAAATACACTCGGAGAATGGTTCACTCGCTCGCACTGTCAATACTTGGCTCTCTGCACATACTGGATTCCCTTGCGAATGCACATGTTAATGAGACTGAAGTGGAGCTCCAGGGCAGCAGCTCCGCCGCAGGGATGGTGCGCTAGGATAATTCGTCAGCCTGACCTGTGTCCAATGTACGTTGCGCCCAGTGCCGGCTCAAGGCACCAGCCGAGCAAGCTCGTGCTTGGGGCGGCAGATTCTACGGGACGGCATACCACCCAATCCTAGGGCGGCACGGCCGCTTTTTTGTTGTTGTTGTTTGCCGATCCGGCCGCCCTGTAGGGGGCGGTGACGCGGAGGAGGGGAGCACCTGCTGGGAGTGGGCTGCACACTCCATCTGCCCCAGGTGTGTAGCAAGCCTGGCAGGGCAGCCCGCGTCCTTCCTTCCCCGCCGACCGGAGCGGCGTGGAGCCCTCCTGGCAGGTGGCACGGCGGTCAGGGCCGCGTGGCGAGCACCCCGCTGAAGCCCTGGCTGCCCCCCTTCTCTGTCTCCTCCCACTCCCTCCCCCGCTAGCCAGGGCACGTCTGCAGCGCAGGGAGTCCCCCTGCACCTGCACTCCGGCCGCCCCACAGGTTTTTTTTTTCCTCCTGCTTTGCTGCTTTGGCTGCGCCGTGGGTTTTTTTGTTTTTTTTTCCCTTTGCCATTCTGGCAGCCCCGATTTTTTATTTTTTGCTTGGGACGGCAAAAAAGCCAGAGCCGGCCCTGGTTGCGCCGAAAGGAGTATACGAAGCATCTCCACATTTTGGCAGCTGCAGAGGCTTTTAGAAGAGGGGAGTCAACTAGAAATGTTCTTTCCAGGCAGAGAACAGCTGCCAGCATGTCTCAGACGGCTGTAGTCTCATCCAGCCAAATCCAAGGTCAACTGAGTGCCTCTGAAAGGTGCCAGCATGCCAGAGATTCTTTGTGATCTCTGTGCTTTGATGGGTCCAGGCAATGGCAGTGAACGCTTCCCTGTGCTACCCTTTGTATCTCAATCTCCCCGGACTGTCTCAGCAAGACAAACTCAACTCCATGCCCATTCAATCCTTCATCTTGCTGCTGCCAGTGAGGCCAAGTAGTGTGGTGGCTGTTCTGACACACGTCCTCCTGGAAAATGGACAGACTGGTGACTCACTTCATCGGATCTCTGGAAAGCTTTCAGCAGGCTGGCCCAGCTGTAGCAGGGTCTAAGACCGAAACAAAGATTCCTGCTTCTACAGAAGCATTAACAATCTCAATCAAGGGACGTACTTCCCACCCATGGTCTTCTTGCCCCAGCAGGAAGGACGGGGCCGACTTGCAGACAGTGGGTACCATCTTCTTCAGTCCGTCTAATGCTTCCTGTGGCAAGAATGGGGTAAACCTGCGGAATGGCCCATTCATGGAATCTGGTATCCCACCTCTTTAGTGGTAACCAGCTAAGCTAGGACAACCGGCGGCCAAACCAGATTGCTGGCAGGCTGGTGAATAGGCACCCTTTGCAAGTTAGTTTCTCATTGGAGGAGTTATTAACTCTATGGAGTCTGGGTATATTGTTAGTTCCGCTTGACACCTCTTTCTGGATTCTCAGACCCAGCTCGCAGGACACACGTGTACCAGAAACTGACTAGTTAAATAGCTGAAGGAAGAGAGTGGACTCCTGCCCTCCCCCTCCCCCAAAGCCTGCATCACAGAACAGCATTTCTTCAGGGTCTGCACACGGCTCACACACTAAGAACACACTTGTAACACGAGCAGCACTGTGGCAGCTCCCATTATAATGTTATTTGACACTAAGGTGATAGCATCTGGAAGCTGACTAGGTTGAGTTCCCAGCATGCTAGGTGCCATACAGACGAATAACCAAAGCCCTTGCCTCAAATTACTTTATTACTAATTTTGGAGTGGTACGGTTGACTATAAACTAGCTTGTGTCCACAAATTAGTTACAGACTTGGTTAAAAGTTGTAGCATAAGCAGACCCTAAAGTCAAGTATATAAAGACAAGTCTGCGGATACTTAGCAGTGTGTAGACCACTGTGGACTTGCAGTGGTACTAACTGATTCCTAAAGTCAACAGCACATGCTTCTCGTCTTTAACACAACATGTTTTTTGCTTTGTTTTCCCCGATTACCTATTGCTGGGTCCTCTTTTGGAGGCTTGTTTCTAAAGTTTTTAAAAAGAGTTCATTCCACAGGTGAAATGGTTCTAACTAGAATCTGGCTGATTTATTCTAGTCTTCATGCAATTATAGAAGACAGTAGAGAGTCTTTTGAGTGAATTAGTGGCTACACAGCTTGTGACACCACACTGGTAATATTAATTTCATAAAGAAAGCTAGGTTCCCATGTGAAAAAGAGTATGTAACGGGCTCTGAAAGAATAAAGGCAGTGGTACCGGTGACTCCACAATGGATATTTTGTAACCATATGGTCCCCAGACCATTTACATCTGTTTCCTAATTAGTTGTCTGAAACAACATTTTCTTTGAAGGCTGTTCACAAGAAGGAGATAATTGCTTCAAAGCCACCAGAACCAGTCAGTCAAATATTCAGCTACATGAAGCTTGAAGTTTGGAAAAAAAACATCTTATTTGAGAGAGTCTGGCAGAGCTCACGATGCAACATGTGACTGGCTAGAACACGCCAGCCTGAGGGGGATTTTAAATAGCTATATATTTAAAACTGTTACCCTATTGCTTTGCAGACAAGAATGCAAAATAGGAAGAACTTCTTTAAAGAAAGGCTGTAGCCTCTGGGCCAAGCCAGCTGAGCTTAGTGCAGAACCTGAGGGGTGGGGAAGGGGAGAGAGGGGTTATGCCACCACTGAGGCTGTCCAATTCTGGGACTAGTTTGGCCACTGATCCAATTTCCGCAGCCCCAGAGATGTTCTGGCCTCACCTCTTGTCCTTTGGGAACAGCCGTATCCTAGGAGCCACACATACTGTGCTTCAGAGAATGGACTGCCCCCATACTGAAGAAGTTTTTAGGATGCGGTCTCCATAACCCTGGGTGAGGGGACACCGGCAGGAATCAGGGCATCAGCTCTCATAGCTCCCCAAAGCAAGAGAGCAAGCTTAGGAGGGGTTCTTGACTTGAGAGGATGGGGAAATAGGCTGGTACAATGTGACTTTCTGGCTGGTAGGGTCTATTCCCTCTAGAGCTTCACCAGAAGTTGCCTGCCACTACTAGCTTCTGCAGACACCCATGAAGGTTTTTGCTTATCACCACCACAGCTTGTCTTCCATGAGTCAGTTCTTCTGGTGTTTCTAGCCCAATTCTGCAGTCCAAGAATGGTGTGGCTAGTTGGATCAAACTTCCCAGTTGTAAGGTGCTCTTCTGAATCTAGGACATTTGACTAGCCATGCACCAGTATCAGGTTCTGGCCACGAGAATACACTCCTGACTGCAACATAGTGCAGACCTGGAGAGCTGTATCTCCAGCGCATGCAGTCCAATGCATAAAGGACTGACTGTTACAGCTCAGCACGTTAGCCACCAGCTAATGCATCCTTCCTAACAGTCTCTTGCAAGACCTTTCCCAAGTGGTGCCTTCTGTGGCAGTAGGAATTGGTTTCCATTGCCAAGGGGTGAAGAGAGCTGCCCCACTATATCTGCCTATGATGCAGAAGACATCCATTTGAGCTAGCAGCATTACAAGATAGCAAGTGCCTGCACATTCTGTAACTGGAAATAGATTTCTCTGTGTGGCAAAACCTGCAGCCACCATGTCTAGTACATCAGGGGTGCCAGCCCCTGACAGACAGTAAAATATGAATTTAAAATCTATGCAAATTTACCAGCCCCTACATAGAATTATTCTACCTTGTGACTGACTAGTGCCAAAGGCTGACAAGAGTAAGGTGCCATTTCATCCCCGGAGGTGAACTAAGGCAGGGTAATTTAATTGCTGCCTGCATGTGATTTACTGTGTTGTTCGTGTTTGTGCTAAATCATTAATAGAGGCTAATGCTGAACTCCATCTCCCTTTCGCTCGACAGCTGATGGGAACATGTCAGCCCTTCTGGAGAGTGTTTTTCCACTTCAGTTTATCCTGACAAATCTGGTTCAGTTGCATGGGGCTGTTACTTTGTACCCAAAACATGCGCATGTACTTTCGAAGGGATGAGGCGGACTGGTGAATTCTCTTTTAAAATGGTGCTGATCCACAGGGTCTGCAAATATATTAAGGTACCGCTTTGGGCTCAATCCTGCAGTCTTTGCTCAGGCAGAACTCCCCTCTAGAGTCAAAGGGATAAAGACTGTTACCACTTCTTGCTGAGGATGGCCCCAATCTTACAAACTAAGGCTCTAATCCTGCATTGGCATCCATTGGAATGGACCCCTCCTTACAAGCCTAGCCCAGCTGAAATCGAGGGAACCATACAGCAGACATGCAGGCGGCCAGGTTAACAGAGCCCAGTGCAGGAACAATCATGAGGCAAACTCACTGCGGGATGATTACACCAAGATACTGGGGTCAGTTCAAATCCCTCCATCCAGGGCCTAGTCATAGAATCATAGAATATCAGGGTTGGAAGGGACCTCATCTAGTCCAACCCCCTGCTCAAAGCAGGACCAATCCCCAACTAAATCATCCCAGCCAGAGCTTTGTCAAGCCAGACCTTAAAAACCTCTAAGGAAGGAGTCCCTCTGCAGCATCCCTTTGTGGTGTGATAGGGTCATGTACTCACTCAGGCTCTGGTCAACCAGGTTGGGGCCCAAGGATGGAAACTCAGCCTTCTGACCAAGCTCCATAGACAGCCAGTCCCAAAGAACTGTCAGCCTCTTTTCCTTCGGAGGGCCTTGGGCAAGCCACATTCTGGCTCAGTATCCTCTGGCCAACCACTCGGAAGTGTCTTGGTAATCATCCAGCCAGCCTCTCTCTCAACGTGCTTGATCAGGCCAGAGACACAGGAACAGGAGCCCAGGTCTGTCCTCCTCTCAGACCTGCCTCCTACTGACCTGGGCTTTCCCCTCCCCTCCCGCATTGAACTCTTCATCCCATCCTGACATGCCTTGAATGAAGAGCACATGGTGGGGCTACTCGAGCCCTTAGCAACTCCTTTATCTCTTTCTGTCTGATACAAGGTTTGTACACCACTCCATGGGCACAGAAGACCTTTAGACAAGAGTTTACTTGGTGCTTGCATAGTATCTTTGACACTAGACTTGTCTGTAAATGCTGCATTGCATGAATTCCACTCAGGCACTCATTCACTCAACACTCCAAGCCCAACGACCAATGGTCAGTTTCTTTTTGGAAAAAACTAAGGGGCAAATCACAGGCCCAGTGGCTTGAATGGGACTGGGATTTCACCCTATGCAAATGGCAATAGGTCCCACACATTAAAACTGGCACAGACCAGAGTACTGTGGGGCTTCTTTGGACAAGTGTCTTCTGGGGGTGGTCTCAGTTTCATCTCAAATGGAACATTGGCTTTTGCAGACACGCCAAAGCTTTCAATCCGATAACGGTCATGAAGACAGACAGCACCTACTCACGTTGTCATAAGGACTGCAGGGAGAGGGAGAAGGGAAGTAAGTACTACTCTGAATTCAAAGTGGGCTCAGTTCAAAGGAATTTAGCTTAATAGGTGGGCAACCATGCAGTGCTCACAATGTTTAGAGTGGGATTCCCAAAGGTGCTTGGCCAGCTAACTCCCATTGATTTCAGGGGGAGCTACACACCTAAATACCTTAATACAGCCCACCCTTAGCACCCAGTGGTCCCTTTCCACCTCTTGGTTGTGCTCGGGTTCTATATTTCCATAGTGGTGCATCAAATGATTGCACCTGGGCTGATGAGGTTACACGTTCACTTTCAGCTCTTAGCTTAAACACTAGATCCATTATGTTTGAGGCTCCAACAGGGCAAGCAAGCATGTAATTTGAATCCCTCTCCTCACCCTTACCCATGTAATAGAGGATAATCTGTTGCATTCATCTCTTCAAGAACACAATTTATGGGCCTCTTCTGTCCAGAGGTTCCTCATTAGTTGACTTAGATTATCGCACAGTCTGCCTTATATTGGATTTTTTTTCTCTTTTGCACAGTTGTTTACTTTTTTATGGTTGAACACACAGGCTTTGGATTTGTGTGTGTGTGTTGGGGAAGTGCCCCGTTCTGCTGAGTGCTTGAACCTGAGCCCTTGAGAAATCTCTACAAGTTTTGCAACTGACTTGGAAGGGTCCAATTCCAATGATTTGCCATTAAGGAGTGTAATGCTGACAGACCCAGTCATCGGCGGGCGGGATTGAACCTGGGACCTCTGGAGCCTCTACTACATGAGCTAAAAGCCACATGGGCCTTAGCTAAGGCTATAGCTGACTCAATCTTTGAGTGGTCTCGGTGCCACTAGATGGGACAGAACACTACATCCAGGAGGTGTGTGGGTTACAGGAGCATCTTACTCTAGCAATGGTTCCAGTGATCTCAGTGACCTGCCTCTCAGAGGAAGCTACTGTTCTGCTTGTGCGAATATTGGAAGTGGGCCCAAAGGATGCAGGATCAGGCCTTACACGGAACTTTGTTTTTTTAAACTACTAAGAAGCCACTGATCCATTCAGATATCAGAGAGAGAGGCTGAAAAACTGAGCACTGGCATGACCAGCTATCCACAGCTCAACTTCCTGTTTCCAATTGTAAGGTTTAATTGGGACTGGGGAGAGCACTGCCCATCAGCACAAGCATTGACAACCTGGCCCCGGAGGTTCTAGCTGCTCCCAGTGAAGACAATGAAACCCTCAGAGAGTAAGCTACTATCGAAGCCAATGGAACGCTTCCCCCAGCCTCTTCCTTCCAGTGAGATGAGATGGTCCAATTCAGCTCCTCCAGAGCACTGCCTACACTCAGGCTTTTGGGAAATTTCTTACTATTGGCACTGAAAGTTAGCACTGAAAGCAGAGGCCTTTCAGCAGTGCCTCTGCCGTAATATGGGCAGTGCAGCCATGGGACTAGTGCTATAGAGACAAAAGTCAAGTCATAGAAGCATAGACTATCAGGGTTGGAAGGGACCTCAGGAGGTATCTAGTCCAACCCCCATCTAGTCCCATCTGGCCAGCCTGCAGAGACAGCTCCTGAATACCAGGAGAATCCACAGTCACATAAATGTAGCAAACACACTACTTCCCTGCAGAGCCAGATGGAAGCTTAGCGAGGACACTTGTGAGCATATAGGACTTCAAACACAATTTTGTGTGTTTCATTTGTTTGGGGGCGGTGAACCATCATAATTTCCAAACAAAACATATGAGGATTTCCCCCCCCAAAAATCCTTTGCTTTCAAGAATTCAAGAAAAATTCACTTTCTACATTCTCCAGCCCTGTTTTTCCAAAGGAAGAGGGCAGAGCGCTCATTTTTTTAAAATTTTGGTGTAAGACAATAATGGGACATTTGAAGTAAAATATTAGTTTAAACGTTTCCTGTAAAGAAATCAAATTTTGAGCAAAGTAATAGAGCTTGAGCTAAGTTCGGAATTTTTGTCTCACTGGCAATTCCATTTTAACATCAATTTTTGTCCCAAATTGGGACAAAAAATTGAAATTCCAAAAGTTTTCACAGAATGGAAATTCCTAAAAATTTCAATTCAGAAATGTTGAAGTATTTCATTCACATTATTGATCATTCAGATATTTCATCATTCCTAAAATAGTGTTTTGGTTTGGTTTACTGAATGACCCTGAAATGCTTCAATTTGAGTCAATTCAATATTAAACTGCATTTTCCCCATAGTGGTGCATTGACTTATGGGAACTGTAGTTTGGAAGCCCCCATACTCCCCCATGCGCCAGACTCCCTGTGTAGACTACATCTCCTATAATTAGGCTTGGAAATACTAGATTTTTATTGGTAAAAGTTGGTAAACATTGTTTTCACCATACACACACAAACGGATGAAAAAGTATTTCCATTGATAATCAAAATTTACAGATAGGCAAAATAAGAAAAATACTGCCCGAGAACTTCTTATAACTTGGTTTAAGGATATTTACTTTCTGTATTTTGACAAGTGATTTTGACAATAAAGCTATAACTTTATAAAGCTTTAACTTTTTTGAATCTCACCATCTGTCATTATATAATCTGACCTTCCCACCATAATTCTGTGCAACTGTGAAAATTTAAATTGATAAAAATATTTTAAAATTGATATAATCCATCAAAATCATAAAAAAAATTAGAAAAACCCCATTTCTTCCAAGCCTACCTATAATACTCCAAAGCCACATAATTTCCCCCAAATGCACCATGCAACTTTTAGGACAATCTGCATTGCATTGTGGGAAATGTAGTCTTCCAGGGAGCCCAGCCCAGAATGGGGACCCAAACTACAACTTCCCATAAGGCCATTTAGTGATAGGGAAATACAGTTTAATCCTTTGTTGAACTGATTCCAGTCAATTCAGATTCAGGTTGAACTGACCAGAAATGATCTTCTTTCACAAAATTGATTTCCCAGAAGCTTCATTTTCCATCAGAAAATCATGCAGATAGAAAATTCCCTGACCAGCTCTACCAAAAAGCTTCTGTAGGGATATTTTTTCCTGTGGTGGTGCAGAGAAACAGCTGAGCGGGTGGACAAGGGACTACTATCACCAAAATGGTCTCCAGATAGGCTCCCATGACAGGAATAAGAGTTGTGAGGCTCACCATGGATGTCATCAGCTAGTTGTCAATGCCTTTACATGGCAAATGTGTTACAGCCGCTCTAGCCTGGAAACAGGGCCTTGTCATAAGAGGCATACGCAGCACTGATAATTAGAAGAGACACTATTCAGTGAATTGCCACCAAACACACCTACCCTACGCAAGAACTGTTAATTTCTCTGCATAGTTTATGAGATCTGATAAGAACTCAGTGGTGTGAAGACATCACACCTTCCATCCATCACTTCCTCTTCAAAAGGTCAACATTTATTCCTTGTATCCTCTGTCTGTCTATATCCATCTGTCTCTTGTCTTACACCTAGACTGTAAGTAGGGTGACCAGATGTCCCAATTTTATAGGGACAGTCCCGATTTTGGGGTCTTTTTCTTATATAGGCTCCTATTACCCCTCACCCCCATCCCTATTTTTCACATTTGCTGTCTGGTCACTCTAATTGTAAGCTTTTTGGGGGCAGGGACTGTCTTTGTGTTCTGTGATTGTACAGTGCCTAGCACACTGTACAATGATAAGAAATATAAAGCTTAACTGCTTAGTATTACTGGCAAAGAGTAACTTTAAATACCAGAGATGGCTGCATTTCTAGAGTGAGTGAGTGAATCAATCCTGAAAGAGCCCAAAGCAGTTTGCAAATTCTGGGAAAGGCATTTAATAGTTTGATTAGGACTGCTAGATGCTACTGCAATACATAGACCAGGGCCCCACTGTGCTAGGTACTCTAGAAACACCAAGGCAGTCTATGCCCCAAGGAGCTTACAATCCAAGGCCTGGTCTACAACTAAAACTTAGGTCCAACCTAGCTACATCATGGAGGAATATGAAAAATGTCACGCCCTGTGCAAGTTAGTTAGGTCAACTTCCTGCCCCTCCCCACCGTAGATACAGCTAGGTCAACAGAATTCTTCCATCAACCTATTCAGCTCCTCTCAAAGAGGTGGATTACCTACCTTGACAGAAAAAACCCTTCCATTAATGTAGGAAGCATCTACATTGAAGTGCTACAGTGCAATAGCTGTGTCTTGCAGCCACAGTAGTGTAGACACACCCTAAACAAAGCCAAATCTTGGTTGCCTTCCTTATGTGAACCATCCTATTGACTTCAATAGGACTACTCATAGGAGCAAGGCAAGCAGAACTTGTCCCTAAATGTATTTTGTAATAAATAAACGTTCCAGTCAACCAATGCCTAAGGAGTGGTCACATGGACCATCTTTCCTTGCAGCAGAAAATATTTTAAACACTGTTAGAAAGCTGAGTTCCTCCAGGTATGTTCAAGTTGTACTACAGATTAGCTCTGGTCAATTAATTAATTGCAATATTTAACTTTCTCCCGTGTCAGTCAAGTTACACAATGCACTTTAAGTATGACAATGCCTTACTCCTGAGGACTTGTCTACACAGGGGAATTGACTGGCACAGCTATTCTGGAATAGCTACTTCGATGTAATGTAGGTATCCTGCAATAGCTCCCTACGCAGACACCAAAAGTGACTTTATTCCAGAATGGTGACACTGTAATTTATTCTGGAATAAAATCATGTTTATTGCAGAACATTGTCTACACAGGGGAATTCTCCCAAAATAGCCAAATTATACTGAAACAGCTGTTCTGGAATAATTATTCCAGAGTTTCCCACATGTAGACAGTCTCAGTGTGAAGTCCCAGACAAAATAGTTATCATCACCTGTATTTCTAGTCAAATAAGCATCTTCCTGGGATAGTAACAGTGAAATCAGTAAATCTAAAAAAACCCCTAAATTTTCCACAATTTGATCTTTCATGTCTCACTGACAGATTTTGATCTTTCATATACCTGTAAAAACAGATGTAAATCAGAAGTCGGAGGAGGATGAACTATAACATGAAGATCTGATCTCACATATTTGTAAGACAGGAAATAACTTGGGGTTAGATTCCAGTTGCTGATATGCAGGCAACCCTAAAAGCTAAATGTTACTCTCCCTGAGCTCAGCACAGCCTGTTTGAATGTCACTTCCTGTGTGCAAGTACATCTTATCTGTTTCTTGCTCTCTGAGTTATGCTAATTGAAATCACCTTTCTCCAAACTGACTGCTTTTAAAGTCTCATGCAGTAGGTCTTCCCATGGGTATCAGGGCTGGGAGGTGTGCTGTGCATTTGTATATATGTACTCATGCCCTGACCAGCGGCGTATTATCACCTAGGCCGACAAGGCCTAGACCTAGGGCGGCAAATTTGCAGGGGCGGCAAATTTATAATAGCAGCATTTTTGTAATCGCAGCATCAGTGACGCCGTGATTCTACCAATCATAGCGCGTATTGAAACCACCAATGACAGCGCGACACCATTTAGCAAACATACTCGCGAGAATCCTACACTGCACCGGACCCCCGCTTGAACGCGAGGTTTTGGATCCATGCGCGGTCCCGTGCTATAAGCAAAATCGCACTATACAGATACATGTTCAAGTGAGGGTCCGCTGTACTTGTAATTTTATTTATAATAAAACTTGTAAATGTTCAATTATTTTAATGATATTTAGATTAATTTTAGTTCAAACAAATTTGTAAAAAAAGCTAAAACAAGTTCATATGGGGTCGGGGGTGGCAATTATTTCAGGGCCTAGGGGCGGCAAAATCATTAATCCGCGACTGGCCCTGACTCTAGAGACTAAGGAGGTCCTTGGTTGCTCTCACAGTTTGCCCATTCCTCTTTCTGTCAAGGGCATATTTTTTCCATTGATGGTTATTTGCACTAAGAGCTCTTAGGTCTTATTCAATATTAGCCCTCCATCTTCTCCTGGGTTGGCCATGAGGTCGTACACCACAAGGCAGCCCTTCCAGGAGATGCTTCGCTGGTCTGTCTTCTGTTATCCTAAATACATGCCCTGCCCACTGGCATCACTTCAATTTCACTACATTTATTATATTTGGTTCTTCATAGACCTGCTGCAGTTCCCTATTAGAACTTCTTCGCACATCATTCTCCCTTACTGGCCCAAAAATTCATCTCAATACTCTATTTTCAAAAGGTATTTAGCAATCTTTTTCCTTTTTAGTAAGTGTCTGGGACTCACATCCATATAAAGCGATAGGCATTGTAATGGTCTTGTATATTTGAAGCTTGGTCTTTCTCAGTAGTTGTTTGGAGCTAAAAATTATTTGCAAAGAAAAGTAATGGGCATTCCCACTCTGGAACCATGTCAATTTCCTCCTTCACCAAATTATTATTGCTAATTACTGCTCCTAGGCCTTTGAACTGTCTAACTTGTTGATATCTGTGGTTATCCACTGCTACATAAACTTGTCCAGCACCTTCTCATCAGCTTGGTTTTATCTTCATTGATCTCAAGTCACATTTGTCTTGCTGCTCCTTCAAGTCACCAACCATTCTTTGTACCACGTTTCCAGTTCTGTGTCAATAGCCAGGTCATCAGCATACCCAAAGGTTTAGTTCAGGCCATTTAACTTCACTCCGTCCTGAGAATTTTGCAATAATCTTACCACTTTTTCCATAGCCACATCAGAGTGTACTGGGGATCGTGCTTTAGCACAGTATAGATCTCAAAGGGGGCAGAGACGGCACTCTCTACTCAGACTCTACTTTTTGAGCCGCACACACAAGTTGTACCATCTCAATAAAGTTGTCAGAGATTCCAAATTCCTTCACTGTGGCCCAGAGGCCCTCACAAGATATACTATCACATGCTTTCTTAACCTAGGTCTACATTTACCTCCGGGTCCGGCGGTAAGCAATCGATCTTCTGGGATCGATCCCGGAAGTGCTCGCCGTCGACGCCGGTACTCCAGCTCGGCGAGAGGAGTACGCGGCATCGACGGGGGAGCCTGCCTGCCGCGTCTGGACCCACGGTAAGTTCGAACTAAGGTACTTCGAATTTAGCTACGTTATTAGGGTAGCTGAATTTGTGTACCTTAGTTCGAAATGCGGGGTTAGT
The DNA here is from genome assembly GCF_013100865.1 of Trachemys scripta elegans. Lineage (NCBI taxonomy): Eukaryota > Metazoa > Chordata > Testudines > Emydidae > Trachemys > Trachemys scripta. Next base: position 69,963,956 of record NC_048308.1, on the reverse strand, counting down.
GTGGACCAGGCCTTAAAGTCTTTAAAAACTTTGTATATACTCTGATCATATTCCCCTCTGTTCTCAGGTACTTGATGAACTAAGAACATTTGATCCACAGTGGAGCTGTTTTTGTATGTAACTCAAAATGCCTTCCAATGCGAGGGTGAAGCTGGTGCTATAAGGAATTCAATTCGTCACAGTGGACCATATAAAGTGATCACAACAGAAGTCTCTCCTTTAGTCTTAATTGAGTTATTACTTAGCTAACCATTAAGTGCCTTTATGAAATGTAATGCCTGAAGCCACTCAAATCTCATACTGGGGCTTGTCTTTCAGTAATAACTTGCATATTCATCCACTGGGCCCCTCCCTTTCATGGGAGGTTAGATTTCAGGGTGTGCCACACTTATATAAACAGTGGTTATTAATGTGGTCATAAGTGTACTATGCAACAGGGCCTACTATTTTAAAGCTAATAGGAACTTGAAATTGGACCCAGTTACATCCTATTAAGACCCCATATTCATGGGGGGGATAACTCAGTGGTTTGAGCATTGGCCTGCTAAACCCAAGGTTGTGAGTTCAATCTTTGAGAGGGCCATTTAGGGACCTGGGACAAAAATCTGTCTGGGGATTGATCCTGCTTTGAGCAGGGGGTTGGATGAGATGACCTCCTGAGGTCCTTTCCAACCCTGATATTCTATGATAGCCAAACCTTTAACTTTCTCTGTGCATTTTAAGGCTACAGGCTTGTTTGATCAGATTTTTTCAGGAACTTATTTGGACGAACTGGGCTGAAGAGTGAAGTTGTGACAGGGATTAAATAAATTGAGAATGTGTGTGTACTTTTTTAATCAATCAGTCTTAAAATGGGTACTGCTTCAACCTTTTTTACCTTGATTTACCCTATATTTCAATTGTCTAAGCCACTATGGACGATTAATGGATTTCTTTTATAGCTGGTAAAGAAAACAACCTGCCTGGCACGTGCTTGCAGTATGGCAGTACCACCATACACATCTTGTGGAAAGTTGCATGCATCCAAAAGCACATTCAGAAAGTTAATAATGACACCATCTGTCAAGGCTGAATCCCCACTCTGGCACCTCGAGTGCAGAAGGTGGGGGCCCACAAGGATTTTAAAAATTAATACTGGCCACTCCAGGCTTGTATTAAACTCCCAAGGTTACAGCTTTTCTCTGACCTTGGCTTGGTAAACTCTGCCACCACCTAAATGCAAAAAAACTCCTTTGAACCCAGGAAGAAGCACTTGAGAATTCCTCCCTGTGGCGTACCCTCAAGCCCTTTCACACACACACCCCCAGGGAAGAGCTGAGAAAGAAAACAAAGGAAATTAGCTGTGGCTACCAGCTAATCAAACAACATGTGTACAAACCTCTTAGGACACCAAAAATTCAATCCTGTTCTTCAAAAAGGTAAGACAAAAAGGAAAAAAAATACATCTGGAACTTAGGCTTTTTGCTAGATCTTAAAAAGAAACAATTACAAAAATTAAGCACCCAAAATAGCTTTCTTGGGGGTTCAGCTTAAAGGTTATGGGCAAACAAAAGCATCTGGGGTTAGCACAGAGAATATCCACAAGCCAAAATAAAAAATAAACCTGATTGCGTCTAGCTAAACATTCCTAATTTACTTACATATTTGAGGGATTCCAAAAAGGTAATTCTAGGTATGAGCTGATGAATTTTTATACCTGATTCAAACCTTACACAGCATTGCTGCTCCATGTCTCCTTCTCTGGAGAACAACAGACAAAGGGAAAGTTTCTTTCCCACTTTTAAAAGTTCTAGCCTTCCCATTGGTTCTTTTGGTCAGGTGCCCACTCCTTTTCTTTTACCTGTGGGCTTGTTAACCCTTTGCAGGTAAAGGAAAAGAGAACAGCTACCAAGAGGGATTTTACAGCTAACTGGCTGGCTGGCTGGCTTGGTGTCCATCAAAGGGAGCTACCCCACCACTTTATTTATCACACCCTCTCTGAGCCTTGCTGTCACAATTGCATTAACAGAGCCACGTGGCAAGCCTTAGCGGCTTTCCCTCCCCCCGCAGAAAGCAGTGGCTAGTCACTAAAATCTGCACATAATAATGCAGAGTCACTGCAACCGGTGAATGGAGTGCGTTTGTGTGGAAGGGGTGGAGCGAGAATACCCATGATGCATCTGCATCTTGAGAAGGTATTAACAAAGCCAAGTTGCACATTGGTTCCTATGGAAGTCAAAATGCACATATGCAAGTGCAGGAAATGCAAACTTCTATGTCACTGTATTTAATAGCAGCTCTGAGTTTTGCTTTCTACTTTTCCCTGTCTAATAGACAAAGCATTGATTGTAAGCTCACTGGGACAGAGGCTGTCCTAGATCTGTACAGCACCTAGCACAGTGGGTTCCTGATTGAGAGCTCTGTAAGCACTACCACACTACAGAGAAGGAATTGAAAAGCTACCTATGAGACAAGATTGTAGAGTATTTTACCTTTTTACATGGATTTTCGGTACCTTTCAGATGGAGGTAAAACATTTAACGTCACTTTTTAGAAGCCAGCCACTTCAGTTACAGAAGTCCAGAAAGGCATATGCACAGCGCCCATTCTTGGCTTGTTTGTTTTCACACTTGAGCTTAAATGTAGCCAAGAGGGGTGTTTTTTATTTTAATGTTTAAAAACAGGCCTCCAAGAAGTGATCCTGTGCTGATTTTGCATGTCAAGCTTCACCCAAAAATGAACTTTTACAGCTTAGCAGAAACTTCTAAGAAGTGTACAGATATCACTGCCAATATTGGTCAGCATAATTGTCCCATTGATTCGTTGTGTAACACCGACAGACCCTGGGTGTCAGTGGGCAGGATTGAACCGGGGATCTCTAAGAGCTTCGTGCATGAGCCTCTACCGCATGAGCTAAAAGCCACCTGACTCTTAGCTAAGACTGTAGAGGAGACTCATTACTCTCTCACTCGGTGGTCTCAGTGCCACTAGATGGGACAGAACACCACATCCAGGAGGTGTGTGGGTTACACTTGCGCTCCCTCTGCTGTGTCCATCTGTTGTCATTTGTCTTAGGATAGGTCTACACTACTCGCCTGAATCAGTGGGTAGAAATCGATCTCTCGGGGATCGAATTATCGTGTCTTGTCGGGACGCGACAATCGATCCCCAAATCGACGCACTTACTCCACCAGCGGAGGTAGGAGTAAGCGCCGTCAACGGGGAGCCGCGGAGGTCGATTTTGCCACCGTCCTCACAGCGGGGTAAGTCGGCTCCGATACGTCGAATTCAGCTACGCTATTAGCGTAGCTGAATTTGCGTATCTTAAATCGACCGCCCCCTGTAGTGAAGACCTGCCCTTATACTTCAATGGTAAGTTCCTTGGGGAAGGGATCATCTCTTTGTTCTGTGTTTGTACAGCTCCGAGCGCAGTGGGGCCCTAGTCCAAGACTAAGGCTGCTAGGAGCTACGGTAATACAAATAATAAGAGTGCTGACACAACCTTAGCTGCAGCATCACCATCAGCAGCACAGTGAAATATTTATGTAGGTCTGCAGTGTTGCTGAAGCTTTGTTGGTGCCAGAATATGAGAGAGACATGATGGGGGAGGTAATATATCTTTGTGTAGCTTGAAAGCTTGTCTCTTTCACCAACAGATCACATAGATAATCATTTTCCAAAGGCAGCTCTTTGGTTGCTTAAATAAAGCTGACCTAAGCAAAGCTTTCATTCAGGCAGGAAACCAGATTGCTAATTTTCAGAAGAATTTAACTCACATGGGATGTTGGAAAATGTTCAAAGCCCAACTGAAACGACAAAGTACTGAGTGGACGTGACACAAAGTACAAGAGCACAAATTCAGCCAAAAATGTACTACCAAGTGAGAGAACCACTCTTGCCAGATGGATTTTGTGAAAGGCTCACATTTAAGATGCTGGCTTGAGGGGTGGGTAACAATGGAAGGAGATCATACTCAGTCATAATGGAAACTATGCTAAGCAACCTCTTCCCACACCTGTTCCAGGAAGAAGGTGGGCAGGGGAGAGAGACAAGGCCCAAAAGTCTAAATCTGTCTATAGACCCTGGTCACACATGCCTACAAGCCAGAGCAAGCTTTGGTGACTAGAGCCTTGATGTAATCAAAAGTCATGGCAAGACACCTGCTGATCAGAACAAGCCCTATGGAAGCAAGATCCCATAGGATAGCAAGTCTGCTTGGTTCATTTTCCTCTGGGTTTAGACACTGTTCAGACCAACATGTAACAGATAGCGACAGTCCTAGCTGGGAGGCATTTGTTTTTGTGCTGCTGGCCCTGGGTGTTAGAACAAGCATAGCTAGAATATCTTTGTGCCTGTAGTCTAATGCAGTGGTTCTCAAACATGAGCCGCCGCTTGTTCAGGGTAAGCACCCTGGCGGGCCAGCCCGGTTTGTTTACCTGCCGCATCCTCAGGTTTGGCCGATCGCGGCTTCCACTGGCTGCGGTTCGCCGCTCCAGGCCAACAGGGGCTGCAGGAAGTGGCGCGGGCCAAGGGACATGCTAGCTGCGGACGCGGCAGGTAAACAAACCTGCCCGGCCCGCCAGAGGCTTTCCCTGAACAAGCAGTGGCCCTAGTTTGAGAACCACTGTCTAATGGCCTGTTGACAACATACCTTGATAGTCAGGTGTTAGCTGAAGTTCAGTCACCCACAAAACAATAGAGTTTGGTGTTGCCACTGTCTTAACATCAGCTGGGATTTTATTTACACCACTGGCATTTTGACAAAGTCAATTCCCCAGAGACCTCTTCCACAAGCCCAGGCAGCCTCTGTTGCAGTTACAGTCACACTTACCAGGAAATTAGACTGAATTTTTGCTCCTGACTGGCATGGTTTGCTCCATTTCCTCCCAACTCAGTTCCCAGAGCTTGGGGGCATTGCCAGTGTAGCTCATCTGCTACTTCAGAGACAGATCTTGGACTACGAACATAGTGGAGGTTGCCTGCTGACTTCAGAGTGAGCATGAGCAGATCTAAGCAGTGCCTGTCTGCAGAAGCCAACAGACAGTTCTCCATCTTATTCTGGTTTTTAAACTTAGCTGTGGAGCCAGGAGTAGGGCTCCACAATCTATTGGCTGTCAATTAATAAAATCCTGAGAACGCTGGGCTCATACTCTTTGTCTGGGCATCAAAGTTAATTCAGTCTAGTTCTTGACGGACAAGTGTCCATATCAACACCCCATACACCATCACAGACTGTAAGTTAGTTGTCTGTCCTTGGAGAGGCTAATCATGCTACGGATTGAATGGGCACAGAGATCGCTTTACCCAGTTAGATGGCTGAGTTGTCTAAAGCAGCTGGAATTTACCCCCTGTAGTAATCTGATGGTTTCACCTGAATTAAAATAAGGATAGTTCTGTTCCCAGTGTTTTTGCCCCTCGCCATGAGGGTAATGACTGTTTCTTGCAGTTTGGCAGGTTACATTTCAGTCAAATAGAGAGGCAGCTTCTCGTTAGCCTCCCACAGAGAAGGAAGTTGTAAAAAGCTCCTGCTGTTTTTCCATTAAAGGCAACAACCAACTGTGAAAGGGTGTATGGGGGAAAGTGGGCTACCCCTTGTAGGGACAGCGTAGGCTGGTGCCTACAGCCCCAGGAGACCCAGCCCAGGGACTGAGCTATTTCAACACAGGAACAGGAAGCTATGGGGAGAGTAGAAGCCAGGCAGGTGGCAGTGGCGGGCAGCTGCTCTCTCAGGCCCTAGGAAACAAGCTGTCACAGAGACTTTGGTGTGGGCCATAGGTTTGGGAGCCCTGAACCAGGGTCCTGAGTAATTGTTTGTTGCAATAATTCCTGTCCTGAAACTTGATTTAAAAAGATGACATGTTATTTGGTTAATTTGTACTGGCTTCTTCTTGCTTGTGCTGTTGAAGTGACCTGTGGCTGTTCCCGAGTTGAGATGGGGCATATCTTACAGCACCATGCTGGGCTACCAGGGGGTGCACAGGGACACCACAGACTTCTCTAGTGCAGGGTCAAGGCCTAAAAGCCCAGGGGGAATCTCCTTTCATGATGATATACCGGGTTAGAAGAAGACTTAAGAATATAAATGGTGTCCAGGAAATTTCTGGTATTTGATCTGAAGCAGGAAAGAGCACAGATCTAAAACCTCTCTGAGTGATAATCCCCAAAGCAATGAAGCAGGAAATAAGAAGTAAGGTCAACCATTACAAATCCGGTGGCTTGTGTGACTACCCTGTAATTTCCCCACCACTGAACAGACTCTCACCCAAAGGTGGTTCTAAATTGCGCTGTATGCTAGCATGATTCAGTGGTTCTGCTTCTCTGGGACTACTAAGTGCTTTTCAGTTACAAAACACAGCGGGCGAATGCAAAATTTCTACAAGGGCGGAGGGGCAGGACTCAGGAGCATTCCAGTAACTTTACAGGAGGAACAGCATCAGAGTGAAAGTGGAAAGCAAAATAATTTAAACTTGAGTAATTGCTCATGCGTATTTGTCTCTTCTTGCTTATTGAATGGGAACTCCACAGCATTGCTTTAGGAGAACGACTGATGTTGCTTTTCTCTACAAACCTAGTCCTCAAAGAAAAGCAGTTGTCAGTGATTTGGAGGAAGAAACATTCCCTCCCCCACATACTAGGGCCCTGTTTACACAGGGAAGTTACTCCAGAATAAGGTAGGGTATTGCACTTCAGATTCACACCCATTCCACAGTAACTCCTGTGGGGACGCTTTTTCCAGAACAAGAGTCCCTTTTTCCAGTTTAGCTTACTCCACTTTAAGCGTTGCAGTGGATGTGACATCACCAGAGATTTTAAAACCGAGATTGGATGTTTTTCTAAGAGAGGTGCTTCAAACAGGAATTCATTCAGGGAAGTCCGATGGCCGGTGTCAGAAGATGATCACAGTGGCCTTAGAGTCTATGAATCTATTCTGGAATAAGGCTGTGCACACAGGGAGCTGTTGTGGAATAGCTATTGCAGTCAATTTCCCTGTGTAAGCCAGTCCAAGGTATCCTTTTCCTTTTGGAAAGGCAGCAAGGAAGATGTGATGAAAGTCACTGGGAGTTAGGGTATGTGATAAGGTGTTCCACCCCACACTCGCTCTGAAGGGGTTCATTGAGGCCCAGTGGGACGATTAACATAATAGGCTGCAAACTGGGAGAATTAAGGCTAAGAGGAAAGCCCCAATGAGCGGAAAGCCACTGCCCTAATGCGGGGGTGGGGTTTATAAAGACGGGAAGTCGGAGCAGAGAGGGGCGGCTGCAGGGAGGTAGGCAGCAGCCACTGCCTGGGAGAAGGGAGTTGTGAGGTTGGCAAATCGAGGGAACGGGGGAGAACCAAAAGGTAAGGAAAGAGCCCAGGGAAAAGGAAGCAAGGTTCAAGATGGTGCACACTTGCAGGTCCCTGAGCTGGAACCCATGGAGAGGTCCTGGGTTCCCCTGCCAGCCACTGGGGAAGTGGCACCAAGCGGCAGTGAACAGGAAGACTGCCTGAGACCACTAGCGAGGAAAGACTGATACTCCAGAAGGGGAAACATGCCTAGTGACCTGGCCAGAAGGCCAACTCGTGAAGACGGAGTTGCAGAGACAGAGAGAGTGGCAGTAGGGCAAGCAGCAAGCAGCAGGAGAAGGTCTCAGATCTGGAAGAAGCTAATCCCCAGAGCAGCCAGGATGAGGTGTCACCTGCGGTGAGTGGACTCTGTGACACCGCCCCACCATCATCTTAGGGTGCAGGCCACAGTCCACTGTTGGCAGAGTTTTTGGATAATCTCTTCTCCCCTTTCACTTCTGATCAATGCAGCAGATCCATGCCAGTCCGCAATGTGCGCAGCATCTGATTCAGTGGAGGTGGATGTTGCATATAATGAAGAGGCAAAGCTTACCTAACAGCTGCAAGCCCATGCATCTGCACTGCCACTCCACCGCACTGGGACACAGGAGGGGGATCATTTCCCATGTACGCTCCTCTACTTACGCCTCACTGTGTGAAGCCCACGTCCCCGAGCCATGCACAGAGGGCAGGCTTATTTTAACTGCTAGCCCTCTTTCAAAGGAAGCCTGTCTGTACAGAGGCCGGATTTAGCACAAGTGAAACATACTCTTGTCAGCAGTAAGGATTTCTTCAGGCACAAAGAACTGGGTTCACCATGAAAGGCACCCTTACTGTCCAGAGGAATTTTAGCACTGAAAATATTGCCCCGTGCCATGGCCAGAACAAGCTGTTTCCCATTACATTTAAAAATATCCGCGCCTTCTTCATAATGTTGTCTTGTCTGCAGCTTTTTTTAGCACCAACCAGGGAGTCACACTGGGAACCAAATACAAAGGGCAGATAAATAGCACTTTGCAAGATTCCCTAACAAACAGCTACACTGGAATTTTTCTTCTCTGTAATTAACCAAAAGGACCTAGGAGAAATATAGACGTACTATCACTGGGCAAATCCCCCATTCATTCCATGAATTACGCTTCTTTAAAACATCCGACAGAAAAAAGGGATGTCAGACATCCTGGAGAACGAAGGGAAGAGCCACTTCCTTTTCTGAGCTATCTTGAATATTTTAATTGCGATCAGACTGAGATAATTAAGACTCCTAATTAGGATATTGCAAGACTGTAATTTGCACAGTGATTTTTTTAAATGACTTCTCCAATGTGTCTCGCTGATTAATGCTCTTTGTGTTCCGTATTTATGGATTCTAAATGCCTCCGTTTTTATGCTGAAAAGCTTCTCTGAGGAAAGCACAAGGGAGACTCACAAGGTTACTGAATTGGACTACACAATACAAGCACCAGGGTTTTAAAAAGCATTACTGGAGCTGGGAAGTGCCGGCTAATAGCAGGGCTTCTGTATCTGTTCTTAAGGAATATTGGCAAGAAGGGAAACTGACCTTGTAAGTCATCGATAAATATCTCCTGCTCAGTAATTGTCTGTGGAGCGAGCAATTGGTACGAAGCCCTTCAGGGTCCATAAGCCATTTATTGAAATTGCAAATATTAATGGGCCAGACCCCCCACGTGATTTCAATGGCGCTCCATTGATTTACGTGAGCTGAGATTGCCCTGAAATGCATAGACCCAGCAACTAACGCTCAGAAAAGCCTGCAGCTGCTGATTTGCAGGCTCGGAGCCCTTCGCTACAAAAGGAACAGAATTAAAAAGGCCTGTTATTTCCCGGGGAAGGTTCCCTCCATGCCAAATGGATACATCGGTCGATTAGTCAAGAGAACTGAAATCTGCACCAGGACCCAAGATTATTAACAGCTGCAGTACAGGCTGCTGACGTAGCTGGTGCTTTGACACGTTGCAAGAGACCCCAAGGAGTTCAGAGTGATTCACGGCAGTCCCAGCCTCAGGAGCAGGAAAGGCTGGGTTTGTTTTTCAACTTCTCAAGATGTTCAAAGGTGCAATAATTTGGGAAAACCCTAAGGCAGACCCTGCACTGTGATGGACAGGGCAGGGGAAGGCGGGGAAAGAGCCTCTTCCCCCTCCACTCCAAACAGCAGGGCAGGATCTCTCCTGGACCACACAGAGAAGGGAGACTAGCTACTCTATAGCCAGCCATGGCCCAGGGCATACGGGCAGCTTAAAAGCAAAGAGAATTACTAGCCTAGGGCTCCATCTGCCCCATAGGGAAGTGCCCTGCCTAATGGGCATTCTAGCTGGGCAGGCAGTGAGCTCTCGTGGAAAGGACTCTGGCTTGGGGAGCAGGGAACCTGAGCCCTGTTCGCAACTCTGCCGCTGACCTTGAGTAAACCGTTTCCTCTTTCTGCTCTCCCTACCCATTGTCTTCTCAAGACTTGCCTCTTTGGGGCAGGTCTCGTGTATTCCCATGTGTTTGTGTAGTGCCTAATATAATGAGCTCAGCTGAGGCCTCTAAGTGTGACCTTATCCTTCGTGCTGAATTGTTTAATTCCTCTGTGTGGAGCGCACGAGTAACTCCTCTTTCCCCAGATTAGCGCAGGGGTCAGCCTACCAATCTTGCAAATATCTGAAGCAATGATCACAGGCATTGATGCCCCAAAGGCTCCTCCCTTCCACCCCCGCCGTGCTCCTGCTGGTCCCTGAGAGCACTCCCCTCCCTCCAAAAAGGAGCTGCTCCCATGAAGGGACGAGGAAGCTGTGAACTATTGCATATCCACTCCTGGAGCTGGAATGTGGCCAGGAGAGCTGATCATATCCCATGCACCCTCGGCCAAGATCTGTGGGCATGTACTCTCTTCCCCCCTCCACCCCACATTGTTTACAGTGGAGTCAGGCCAGAAGTTGTTCAAGTTCACAAACTAATTATTGATGACATGAAGCACCGAGGAACCCTAGCAAGGGCCCACAATGTGCTAGGCGCTGTACAAACAGAATAAAAAGAAGTCCCTGCAGGAAGCGTTCTTTGACTACACCTCAGAGCAGCTGCCAAATTTTCAAGCAACATCTCCTGTTTATCTCGGGTTAGAGGATAAAACACATGCTGGCCACATTAACCAGGACAGGAGTGTCTTGAGCATCATTTGTAGCACTTGTCGCACTGGGTCAGACCATTGGTCCAGCTAGCTGTCTGCCAATGGCCAGAACCACAGGACTGAGTCGGAAGTGCAAGCTACCTAGCTGCAGCAGTTCTAGGTTAGTTCACCCTCCGGGAGCTCCTCAACCCAAACCAATTCCCAGGGGTTAGGAAATCACCCAAAGCTGGAGAGTTTAGACCCTTTCCAACATTTGTCCAGAACAACAATAGCAAGGATTGGTAAAAGATAACTATGTGGATAGAAACAACAAGGAGTCTGGTGGCACCTTAAAGACTAACAGATTTATTTGGGCATAAGCTTTCGTGAGTAAAAACCTCACTTCATGTATCCGAAGAAGTGAGGTTTTTACTCATGAAAGCTTATGCCCAAATAAATCTGTTAGTCTTTAAGGTGCCACCAGACTCCTTGTTGTTTTTGTAGATACAGACTAACACGGCTACCCCCTGATATGTGGATAGAGAGAACATCCAGTCTTCCTGGAACACCGCCTCTTTTCAGTCTTGGCTTACCTTGGGGCAGTGAGTTCTACAAGCTAATTCTGCATTAAGATCACAGGAAACACTGCTTTTTAGTATGACAGGCAGCAAATTTAAACATTGCTGAGTGTCCCTTTGTTTCTGTATTATAAGGAAGGATGAGTAAGGGCCTGATTTGCCTTCCCACTGTTGTTCATTTTGCATTATATCAACTTTCTTTGGCATGTAAAAAAAAGCCTTCAGAGAGAGACACACACACACGCGAAAAATGTCATTATCTCTTGGTCCAAGTCATTGTCTTTGTTAAAAGTTTCCCCCCCTGATTTGATCTGAAGGAGTGGAAGGAATGAAGAAGAGATTTTCATTTGTGAGCAAAATGAAACACAGAGTGAAAGACTCCTTAAAGAGAGCTAGATTCACGCAGTCAGGGTAAATCAAGTGCCTGCACAAAACGAGGTTTGGCCTCAATGGTTGAAATGCTGCATTTCATCCAGCAACTGGGAAGAGCTCTTGACAGAAAGCAATGCATCAAGCTCATTACTGCTGGGCTATTGAAGCTGTCCGCTCACTGTGCAACACCCCGAGGACGGGTGAAACAAAGGCGACCGCATGCAGATCTCTGTATGAATGAAGGGCAGGCTTGGGCTTGGACACATTGGGCTCCATCCTCCACAGCTGTTAATCAGTAGCATTGTACTGCAGAAGCATCTCTTGGAGCTGTGACGATGGAGAAACTCACATGTACAGTCACTGCTGGACAGAGTTGCTCTGTTCCCTTAAGCAATATCTTCTGAGGTCTACAGGTAAATATGGAGCCTCCAAACATCAATAGCAAAGAGCGTCTCAAGCCACAAAAACCAGATCTGAAATCACAAACACTGCAAAGTTTGGGGATTCCACGTTTTAGGTTCACCCAGTAATAAAGGGGGATGTGGATTTCACATCCAGCTCAGAATTTTGCAGAGATCCACCAAGTTACTCTCCGTCCTGCTTTAAAAAAACCCCAAACAATATGATTTAGAATTTTCAGTGTCCAGATTCATGTGTCAACTAATGCCATTTCATAATACCCCTACAAAGGACGCTGGTGACAAAAACTGAGCCAATCAAGTGATTTGTTTATCCAATTTGTTGGTCAAGGCGGTTTTTTTTGTTTGTTAAAAAGATGGTTTGAGTCAGTTTCAGGTGTTGAGTTGCTCAGAAGCTGTTATTTCAACACTAAATGGTTAAATAACCACTCATACAACGAGTCGAGTCGCTAAGTCACATGGTGGTAGTGCTGCTCCCTGCCACACTTTATGCAGCAACAATCAGCAGACAAATGCTGTGTTTAGAATAGCCTTTCCTGCAGAATAGCCTGTCTCCACATGCAACTAAGTTACCTGAGCATGTGTGAACAAAACACACACACACACACACACGTATTCTTCAGCCGTGAATAATGAAGCGCATGATGCAAGCAAGCTGCTATTTCAAACCTTAATGCTGTTCAGCGATATTCACCCAGCTCTAGGAAGATGGTCTTTCCATATACACAAATAGAAATCCCTGCCACCTTATCAAAATGAACACCTCCCAGTATTCATGGCATTGTCAGGGATGCTGTGTGCTAATGGAGTGTTCATCCTAAGCACCAGGGTGCCAGCGATCTAGTCCACACCATCGACTTTCAGATAGGGAATACTGAATGCCAAGAGCTGCTGACTGTTCATGCTGAATAGTATGTCACTGTAGCCTTGTTTTCCAAAGCCTGGGGTGAAGTGCACTGTGGGATCAATGCTAAGCACGTTCTCTTCCTGAAGCTATAAATGTGAATCATTTCTCCATTATCATGGGCTGAGGGAAGCGAATGCGCTACATAGGATTTATGTCCACAGATCTCTGCACCAGAAAGTCTCGCTGCACAATGGGCTGCAAGAGCAGAGGCTGGGAAGAGCTGGCATTTGTTTTCAAACGTTCGGGAGGGACATGAGTTTGTGTTTGGTTTTTGCGGGTATCCGTCCTCCTCAAGCTGTGCTACCGGGACTAAGATTTGGAAAGGGACGGGGAGATCTCTACAGAAAACCCAGATGCTTTGAAGGAAGGGATATTGGCAATTCAATAAGATTTCACTTCTATCCCCATGATGGAGAGAAGATTATAGTTCCAGTGTCATGATGGGAATATTGGGCACTGCCTCATCCCCACAGGCCAGGAGCTGTTGCCATGGGCGACATGGAGAAGGGAGCTAATGCCTTTAGGATGTAGGCAGCCATTTTAACTGCTTGAAAAAGGACTCTCTCTGTCCATGCATCTGTGTTCATTCAGTACTGTTCACCTTGGTTAAGATGGTTTTAAACATTTACTGTATATGGGATTTCACCCACAAAGCAAGTGCAGCAAAAATGCCCACCCAAAAAGCAGCATTCCTGGCAAATTAATTTCAAATGCATTTTTTAAAATACCCACTTTTTTAAAGTTTTGTCATCTCCACCTGCTGCTTCTTCCGCCTCCCCACCAAATGCAACAGAGTGAGTGTCTAGGGCCCCCATACACACACTTTCCTTCCCCCACTCAATAACTGGAAGACACTGGCAGAAATAATCCCAACTCTATACACAAGATGATGGGGTCTAAATTAGCTATTACCTCTCAAGAAAGATCTTGAAGCCAGTATGGATAGTTGTCTGAAAACAGCTGCTCAATATGCAGCAGCCATCAAAAAAGCGAATAATGTTAGGAGCCATTAAGAAAGGGGTAGACAACAAGACAGTAAAAATCATAATACCTCTATATAAATCCCTGGTCCACCCACACCTTGAATACCTTATGTAGTTCTGGTCATCCCATTTCAAAAAAGGAATATTAGAATTGGAAAAGGTACAGAGAAGAGCAGGAAAAATGATTAGGGGTGTGGAACAGCTTCCAGATAAGGAGATATTAAAAAGACTGGGACTATTCAGCTTAGAAAAGAGCTGAATAATGGGGGAAATGATAGAGGTCTATAAAATCATGATTGGTGTGGAGAAAGTGAATAAGGAAGTGTTATTTATTCCTTCACATAACACAAGAACTAAGGGTCACCCAATGAAATTAGTAGGCAGCAGGTTTCAAACAAAATTAAGTACTCCACACAACACACAGTCAACCTGTGGAATTCATTGCCACAAGGTGTTATGAAGACCAAAACTATAACTGGGTTCAAAAAAGAATTAGATAAGTTCATGGAGGATAGGTCCATCAGTGGCTCTTAGCCAAGATGGTCAGGAATCCACCCCGTGCTCTGGGTGTCCCTAAACCTCCAACTGCCAGAAGCTGGGATTTGACATCAGGGAATGAATCATTCAAAATTGCCCTGTTCTGTTCATTCCCTCTGAAGCATCTGGCTCTGGCCATGGTTGGAATTCAGGGTACTGGGCTAGATGAACCTTTGGTCTGACCCAGTATGGCCCTTCGTATGTACTTCTCCAGCTTTCAAAAAGTTGCAGAGTGGCAAGAAATACAAAATTAAAGTTTTCCTTTTGCTACCAGCTTTTCCGCAAGCTGGAGATGTTTGGAAGCATTCGAGTAGGGGGAGAAAAAAAAACAGCCATACAGACCCACTATATTGAACCAGTGGGAAATTAGATAGGAAAAGGGGAGGGGGAAACTAAACTGAAAAACATGAAGACTTTTCCCTTGATTTTTGTTTTGTTGCATTTTTGAAAATCCCCATACAAAAAATGCCAAGTGATGTTTTCCTGCAGAAAGTCATTTTCAAGTAAACACTTTTTTCAGTGGGAAAATTTTTCACTTGAAAAATTCCAGCCCAACTCCAAAATCATCATTGCTATGTGCAATCATCTATGCTACGGGCCCTGTAGTGAGAGAAGTGAACAAGTGCTTTTACTGTGCAAATGAAGAAACCCTTCAATGCCAAAGAAGTGCCCATAAGAGATGCTGCCATCTGCCTATTGAGAAAGTTTGCCAGCAACTTGGCACTGGCAGTACGGACAGGGGGGGAAAATGGGAATGAAAATATTTATTTCTTACTGCTACCTTGGGGTCTTCTCAAACCCACCCAGGAGGACCAATCCGTTTAAAAGTCTCATCAGATTTTCTGTACTGTAACCCCCCTCTAACATCCAGATCCTAGATCAGGGATCGGCAACCTTTCAGAAGTGGGGTGCCGAGTCTTCATTTATTCACTCTAATTTAAGGTTTCGCGTGCCGGTAATACATTTTAACGTTTTTAGAAGGTCTCTTTCTATAAGTCTATAATATAGAACTAAACTATTGTTGTATGTAAAGTAAATAAGGTTTTTAAAATGTTTAAGAAGCTTCATTTAAAATTAAATTAAATTCAGAGCCCCCCAGACAGGTGGCCAGGACCCAGGCAGTGTGCGTGTCACTGAAAACCAGCTTGCGTACCGCCTTCGGCACGCATGCCATAGGTTGCCTACCCCGGTCCTAGATCGAGTGCGCCAAACCCAGGTATTCCTGTTTTTTTGCCTAGTCCTCACATTCCAATTCTGCTTTTCCACATTTACCAATACTTCTGTGAAGAAGTCACAATGTCAGCTATTCCGTATACAATTAATAAGCCGGTGTCATTACTACATGAACTGCTTTTGAAGCCAATGGTTACATGAAAGAAGGATACTAGAAGAGAGAGCCATGTAACTGACACAGTTAGAAGACACTGAGGGGGCTAACTCAGAACATGCAGCTCTCCACCTGGTAGTTTAACTACTCCCCTTCCCTACCAGGGATACCCCTCGTTCAGAGTTCTCCCCACTCATCCTGGAGACAGTTTACACCCCCCCGCAGCTAGCTGCATTCTTTATGCACTTTTAAGGCCTGTAGAATAGGTCAGGCAGAACACACGAGGTATTATTTTCTCATGAATAAGTTCTGGGTTTTAGTACATGATGAGTCACTCTGCAAAGTTCTCATCTGTCACTAGCTACTGGGCTGACAGCAACTGATGCTAGTTGTTGATTGCAGTGATTATACTAAGGAAACAAGCTTAATTTCAGACCATGTCCTATATTTCAGATGTAGTTTTTCTTCAGCATAAGCGAATATAATACGGTTGGCTTTCACATGTCAATTATGAAACCTTATGTAAAACCAAGTACTCAGCAGTAAAATTGATGTGTTGAAATTTGTATTTGCAGCCCTGTGGAATCAGTTCAAGAGTGGTCTATATTTATTGGCTGCAAATGTGTCTGAAATTTACATCCAACTGTTGAGTCCCCAGGGCACTTGACAAGCCTTGTATTAGCTTAGGACTAATATGTACCATTTGTCAAAGTCAGTGGGGGAAAAGTGACTTTTCTACCTTCAGCTGAAGAACACTTGGGTTAGATTTCCTTTATTTGTCTGCTCTGGCTGAATTAGTTTTGCATGAGTGGAAAATTTGTAGCTATCAGCAGAAGAAAGAACACAAAATCTGAGTGAATAAGTGCCTTTAATATCTACAGAAAAGAACACTGATTCTTGGGTCTTTAAAGCTTCTGTTCTATACAGATGTTACTGTTTAGAAATGAGTGAACCAGTTCAGAAAATAGCAATTTAGAACCTTTGCTGGAAGTTGACACAGCCACTTTTTTCAAACCTAAAAAGGCCCAACAAATACTTAACCTCTTAGTTTTCATTTCCGTGTACCTCTACGTGTGCAGGTTCTGGATGGGACTGAAAGCAAAGATACCAGGAGACAGGCTATTGTGGGATGGTACAGAAGGGAACTGGGAACACCCAGAGAATTAGGTCTTAGGTGTTCTATGGGACCTCCCAAGAACGTTGTGAGGATTAGTTCAATAATGGGTGAGGTTTACCCCTTTGCTGCAGGCTTCCACAAGATTCATGCACTAATGGACTAAAGTGGGACGTAAATGGCACATTATTGGCCTTGTTCAAGTTTCTGCACCGGGGTTCAATTTCCCTCTGAAACCTGTAAACATTGAGAACCTTGGTTGAAAAGTGCAACAGAATATATCGATTTATACTATTTGCAGTTCAACTAAAAGAGGTGGGGTTGGAGGATTGTTCCCTCCCTATGCAGGCAAGACTAGTGGAAAGCCACAATTTCATTTCATATCTTAAGTGTCTCAGCATTCCTCTAATATTTGTCTCTCTAATATCCTGGGACCGACAGAGTGACAACAACGGCGCATTCAGCATTCCGCCACTTCTTACAAAACCTATTTCCCACAAAGACTGCACTACCCTCCATAAACCATGGCAACTAGTCATGAGCAAACATCCAGAAGTTGGGCTGGAGAGTAGACAGGAGAGTGTGGAGGCTGAAATACCCAGACCTCTTGGGTCTAACAAAGGAGAAGTGGTAAGAACAGCTTCACAGCAGGGCATGTTCCTGTGCTTTTTAGCACAGGGCTGAAGCCCATAAACTGTGGAATGAGTTAAGTGTCATTCATGACAGGTTTTCAAGGAGAAAGAAGTGGCCTCTCCACTTCTTAGCAGCTAAGTTCGCCCAATTGGATGGGCACTGCATTGTCTGTCAACTCACTGTGTTATTTTGACACACATCAGTGAGACGAAGACATGGGGAAATAAATGAAAATAAAATTATAGTTGTAGTGTAGGGTGACCAGATGTCCCAATTTTATATGGACAGTCCCGATATTTGGAGCTTTGTCTTAAATAGGTGTCAGTTATCACCCACCCCCATCCTGATTTTTCACCCTTGCTATCTGGTCACCCTATATAGTGCAATATCACTGTCTAAGAGCAGTGTGAAGAAATACTTCCTTTTGTTTGCTTTAAACCTGCTGCCTATTAATTTCATTGGGTGACCCCTAGTTCTTCTTGTATGAGGAGGAGTAAATCAGGAAGTGTTATTTACTGTCTCCACTCCATCATAATCCTCGATCATTTGCTCCACTAGTTGGCTAATCGCATGGTTAAGGTACAAATATTTATTTCTAATCTAAATATCAGGAAGCCAGAACAGGTCGTGCTGGCAGGAGAGTGGCAATATATGTGAAAGAAAGCATAGAATCAAATGAATACCTATTTGGGCCTTTGAAAAACTCCCCTGTGGAGTGTCAACAAGAATTGAGTGTGAAAGGCAACAAACTCTTCTCATGTCTTACTTTAATTCCACCCAAACCAAATCTCATTATTCTCTCACGTTGCAGCTACTAGCACAAGACCTCATTTTTCATCTCCAGAGAGGCGACATATTATCTTTACATAAAGAATGACAAAGGAAGTCTATTACTTTAATGACTTGTTGAAAAATAGCTATACATGCCCTTGACTACCCAACGGATGTATTATGCAAGTTGTCTACCAGTTTGAGCATTACTTTTATCTGTGAACTTATTAAAGTGCTCTCTTATCTCCTCCACTCCAGATTGTTTTTAATTCCACTTCAGTAATATTGCTGAAGAAGTTTGCATGAAGAGAAAGCTTAGCAAGGGCTTTTCCGAGACACCATGGAGTGTGAGCTCTATTTCCAGTAACGTTCATCCATTTAAGTAAGAAATGAGGTTGCAGCTAATCCCTGGTGTGACCTGCAGTACTGTTGCTGTATCTCCATAGGATTAAATCTTTCAGGGTGAAATCCAGCACTCCACAGACGGCCAACCCAGTCCCTCTGCACCATTTAAATCTCACCGAAAGCCTTACAAGTTTGAGGACTAGGGCAGAACACTCGGGTTGAACCTCCCACAGGGGAGAATTTGCCCCTACAGTCCATCTTCAGACAAGGTAAGGATTCATCCCATCATAATCGTGATAAGTAGTAATTTAAAAGATTTAATTAGTCATTTTGTCAGTAATTTTCTGTGCTTCACATCCTCTGTGGTCACAATAATCCTTTTGTGTTGTGGCAGCTGTCCCTTTGGCTGCCTAGTGCAGGACTACATCATGTTAAGGGTACAAATAGTATAGGAAGAATATCTCAAGAGATATGCATGTCATGATTCTTCGTAGAAAGCCAGTCGCACAGTAACACTGACAGGAAGACAGCATACAAGAGTAAGGTGGTGATCCTTTGGAACTATTTCAAGTAATGTGCTATGGAAACATGTGATCATGAGTGGTGATGAACTGGGACACAAGCTCAAAACAACAGATAGGATACGACTGGAGTGTCTGAGCACCTCACAATCCAATGCATCTGTCCTCACCACACTCCTGTGGTGTACGGGAGTGCCTTATCCCCATTTTACAGATGGGGAAATGAGGGACAGAGAGACTTGCCAACCGTAGACCCAGATTCAATCCCCTGCTCCACCAGAGGCTTCCTAAGAACCAGTTTAGTCCCCTAACCATTGGAACAACCTTCCTCTCAAATTTTCTCCAAATAACTAGTCATTAGGCATCTCTGTAGGCAAAGAAGTTTTTGTAAAAACAAGGAGTACTTGTGGCACCTTAGAGACTAACAAATTGATTTAGTTTCTGTAGTGACCCATCCACTCCCAGTCTCTATTCAGGCCTAATTTGATGGTGTCCAGTTTGCACTTTACAAAAACTAATTTCCCTTGCTAAATACTCACACCTTCTTGTCAACTGTTTCAAATGGGCCACCTTGTTTACTTTGGTCTCATTACCACTACAAAAGTGATTTCCACTCCTTCTTGTCAGCTGTTGAGAATTGCCCTACTTCCAATTTAAATTGAATTGGCTCGTTAGCACTCCCCCCCCCACTTGGTAAGGCAACTCCCATCTTTTCATATGCTGTCTGTTTTTACATTGGAACTCAAATTCAACTCTGGCAGGAGCATGTGAAACTGTGCCATTACCCCAGGACTGAAGTTGGCCCCATAACTGTTT
The DNA here is from genome assembly GCF_013100865.1 of Trachemys scripta elegans. Lineage (NCBI taxonomy): Eukaryota > Metazoa > Chordata > Testudines > Emydidae > Trachemys > Trachemys scripta. The sequence goes on along the minus strand of NC_048308.1, from coordinate 69,944,222 downwards.
CTTCACCCAGGCAGCGTTCACTTTACGTAACATATCCTGCAGTTCTCCATGACTGCTATTTATCCTCCCTGCTGTGGAGTTTTATGGGGCCATTGCTTTGAGCTGTAGCAGTGTAAACCAAACAAGTTCAGCTAGCACTGGGAGAGTTCCTTAGGGTAGTTCAACTGATCTTCCAGTCCTTTGTTTTAACCTTCATATTTAATTAAAAGCAATCAGCATTAGTGCAATGTTAATTCTTCACAGATCAGCACTTGTAGCTCATGGAAAACCCACATCCCTGAGAGATGTAGCTAGCCAGTGCTAAGTTGACGGAAGAATTCTTCCATCGAATTAGCTATCACCTTTCAGGGAGGGGATGATCTACACTGACAGGAGACCCCCTCCCAATGGCATAGGTAGTGTCTACACTGAAATGCTACCGTAGCACAGCTGCAATGCTGTAGTAATGTAAGTGTAAACATACCCTAGTAATTCCTCAGTTCTTTCCCCCATATCTATCAGACTCAAGATTGCTATTTGAATTACGCTAGTCCAAAATCCAAATTAGGCAAGATTTAGTTTTGTACCAATGGTGGCCTTTCTAGAACAGCAAAGTCTAGCCTCCTGTGACCCTGCAGGCCTGGAAGTAGGCGCTTTATTCCAAAGGAAGAAAAAGAGATTCCCAAAATTCCTAAGGGTTCAAGAAATATTTGCTTCTAGCCCGGTAACATCCAGAGATTTCTGTATAACTGCATGTACGAGGCATGTGGTCTGCTGTGTGTCTAGTTGAGATACCCTGCATAACTCATTTTAATTGCTCTGGGGTTGGATTGTTAGAATTCTCCACTGAGCTCCCTGGGCCTGTACAATGTTAGGTGTCAGATTTAGGACTTGATTTTTGCAGACAGCCCATTTCAAAGAGGCCCTTCTGACTCAAATTCAATTACTCTGAACCAGGCAGTGCCCATCACCTGGAGGATGAAATCAGCAAAGGTTTAAACTAAGGGGGATTAGAAATGTCTAAGATTTATCAGGAAGCCCCACTAAGCTCATTATTTACTGTCAAAGCCTTCAGGCAGCTTGCAGCCCGTTCTAAATATAGAGCCACTTAATGCTTTTCTAAAATCCAAGGAATTCAGAACGGGAAATGAAAATGACACAGACCTACAGTAGTGATGAAGGACTTCATCAAAGCTATTTTAAAACTAAGCCTCTGCACCTGAATGCACAAAGAGTAGCCAAGATTCCATAGGGAAGAGATAGTTAATCAATGGAGAGCAAGGGCGACAGCACAGGTAATCTATTTTTTGTCAAGGTCCAAATTCCTTGGTCAAGGTATAATCAAGGTCCAGACTCCAGAGAAAATACAAAAACAACGATAACGGTAAGTAAATACAAAGATTTCATGGTCCATTCAAAAGTGTCTGGCGGTACAGATTTGGCCCCCTAGTGACTACCCCGGACTACACTATTGTACTGCAAGAACATTCAACATTGCAACAAGTTCAGTAGTTCTTCTGTTTGGCTCTGGAAGATACCTGACAAGATGTGTTCTCAGGAGGATCCCACATTTGTTAGCAGTTATCGGGAATATCAATATGACTTTTGCCCCAAATGCAACATGAGTTTCTGAAGCTTATAAATTCCCTGTCAAAGATCACTAGTGATCTGATTGTCACAAGGGCTGGGAAGTCAACAGGAGATGCAGCAGCTCTTCACCTTTGATAACCACAGGTAGGTGTGGGCTGATGTTTGTTTAGGATTTCAGTAGATTATACTTCACTTTTCATGACCATAGTCAAGCACAGTGCAATCTCTAGTAGCTGTATACTTGCCTTTCCCTTGACTCCCAATACTCTGTACTGAAAAGGCCTTCAGCTGTATCTGTTAGAACTTAATCAGGTAGTTACCATTAGAGACTTGGTAGGATCTGACATAGTACAGATTCATAGAAACAACAAGATTGAATCCAAGCAGCTGTTCATCTAGGCCAGAGTCCTGTCACCAACCAAGACCTGTACCAGATATTTCAGACAAAGGAGCAAGAAGCCTTGCAGTAGAGAGCTATGGAAATTGTTGCCCCTGTTACGGAGTATTGGGGGACTTAGGGCCCTGCACCCCCGGCTTCCTGCGATTCACCATGACTCTCAGCCAGTCAGTAAAGCAGAAGGTTTATTTGGATGACAGGAATACAGTTCAAGACAGGTCTTGTCGGCACAGACAACAGGGCCCCCCCTCAGTTAGGTCCAGCTTGGGGTCCCAGGGCATGCCAGCCCACCCCCCTTGGGGGGTCAGAGCCATCTCTGCCTCCCAGCCATCTCTCCAGCCTGCTTCCAGCACTCTGCTTTCAGCGACCCCTCCCACAGCCTTTGTTCAGTTTCCCGGGCCCCGGAGTCACCTGACCTCCAACCCCCTCCTGGGTTCTCATGTTACAAGCTCAGGTATGTTCCCTCGGGCCAACTCCCATCCTCCAATGCAGACCATCCTAGTCACACTCCCCTGTCAGCATTCCCACACCCCAGCAAGAACAGTCCCAGTTCATCACAGCCCCTCTTAAGCCCCTATAGGTATATGACTTAAGTCCCACACATGTAGGTTTACATCCCTTCCAAAATCCCGATTTTTTAATATTTATTATAATGGGATATTCTTGTTATTCACAAAGCTAATCCCTTTCTGAATCCTGCTAAGCTCTTGCTGTCAAAGATAGCATGTAGCAATAAATTCCCCCTGCTAGTTATGTTGTGTGATAAAAAAAAAATCATCAGTATTGAATTTACCATCTTTTCAATTTCATTTCATGTCTCCTTAGTCTTGTAGTATGAGAAAAGGTCATCAGAGACTCCTATTCACCCTTTCTGTCCCTTCATTATTCTATAGGCTTCTATCATGTCTCCTTTTTTCACCTAAGGTAAATAATCCCATTCTTTGATTAGAGGCATGGGAAAAGCTCACAATAAATTCACTGGCTGAACTAAAAAAGATCTGTGGAAAAAAATGTTTCATGTCAAACAAATGATTTTTTTTCCTGTTTCTTGCCGGAAAAAAATCATTTCAGGTCAAACAAAGCAATGCATTTGATCCGAAATCAATTTTGGTGGGGGGCTGTTTTGTTTTTTAGGGGGTCAGTTCAAAAACAACAAGTTGAAACGTTTTATTTAGACTTTCAATAACTTTTTTTTGTCCAAAGCTATTTGCTGAATGCATTAATCGTTTCAGTCAACCAGAAACTGCATAATTTGACAAATAAACCATTTGTCCAAAATTCTGCCCAGCTCTACTCAATATAGTATTCTTACCATGCTTCTTTGAACTTTGCTGTATCCTTCTGAGACTGAGTCACCAGAGTTTACAAGGACTCCACGCAAGGGTAAGAGGATTGTTTTATTTAAGAGAATTATAATATTCTCTGCATTATTCTCCATCCCACTCTTTAATGCATCCTAAGGACTTGTTTACACAGGGGAATAGTTATTGCAGAATAAATTGTTCCAGAATAGCTCTCCATGTGGGCACCCTAGTCTGGTATAAAAAGCGATTTTATTCCACAATATTTACTGCACTTTAGAAGTAAATTTAGCTAAACCAAATTAAGGCCACGTTTATTCCAAATAGTGCCCTCACAAGGGCTTCATCCAGTTTAACTAAACTGGTTTAAATTCACACCATTAGTTAATCTGGATTAATTTTCCTGAGCAGACAAGGCCTAATATTCTTGGCTCACTGTGTAGCAGAAGCTTTATTGAGCTGCTAACAGTGATTCCCAGGTCTTTTTCCCTATCTTGATATAGGCCATTTAGAGCCCATTAAAGTGCATGAGTAATTCAAATTAATCCCTCCTATGGATATTACATTTGCTCTCACTGAATTTCATCTGCCATCATGTTACCCATTCACCTAGTTTACTCTAAAACTGGATCCTTGGGCATGTCTTGGATGTGGCAAGGCTGAGAAAATATACAATTTTGCTGCATGCAATTTATTTTCCAATTGCAAAAAACAGGTTGCTCTTATTAAAAAGGAACTGTTTTGAGAGGGAAGGAGTTGTGTGGAAGAGGATTGATAAGTAAACACTTTGACTGAGAGTTCTATTCCAAATGCAAACTGAGAAAGTGGCAGTTAATTTCACCAAGGAACAGGAGCTCAGGAATCGACTATTCAACCCTTACACCTGTACGTTATGATTAGCCACAAAGTTAGTTCCATTAAAGCTAGAAAGTCTATCTGGGTGAGTAAGTGCTCCTCAACTCCTGCCCCAGACAGGAGTGTGAAATAACAAAGTTCCCCAAAAAGGCAGAACAACATTCACTGGCCTAAAAACCAAAATAAAACAAACAAACAAACAGCTACTAAATTAGAAACCAGGCCCATCTAAAAAGACAGGAGTTGGTTTAGAAGGCAAGAGTCAATGACTGTGGTATTAAAATTAGAGGCTTTCAAAAGACAATCCCATTCAACCTCAGATAGCTGCTAGGGAAAAATTCCTTTTAACCTCTTTCATAGGAAAGGGTTCAAAAAAGCCTTGAATGGTCTTCGTGTCTGCATACAGTTTACTACACAAACCAAAACAAAGAGGCCCTCCCGCTGCAAACAGTTTTGTGCAAGCAAAATGAAACCACGGGATCAAAAACATAAAGCTTGGTACCATAGCCCAGACAAAGGAAGTCACAGGGTCTGTGGACATCGGCTGGGATGCAGCCATGCAGACACAGATAAACCAGAAATACTGCATTTTCTATAACACTGACACATTTAAAGAGGAGGCTCTCCACCCATCAGAACAGCTCCTGCTGTCAAGTTATAAGCAATGCCCTTTTATCATTTCCCCATCAAAGCAGCACATCATGCCCTGCCTATTTCCAAATTCAGCATCAATCAAGAAGATCATTTAAACGATCTCTAAAATTGTGTCTACAGTCCCAGAGGAGAAACTGCAGAAAGCAACCCCAGGTGTAATCAAAGTTAGCTAGCTTGGGACTATTTCCTCCGGAAGAACTGAGGCTCCTATTCAAACATTGCCTTGGGGCCCCTTCGCACCAGCTATGCTGGCTCACGTTCAGTCAAGCACGAACAAAGCTCCCTGTGGGGGAATTCCCCCAGTTCACAGAGCCTCTGTGCCCAGCCCAAAGCTGTCATCACCAGTTTTGTTCCTGTTCCAGTTCAGGTGGAAGGGGGGTGTTCAGGGCAGCCCTGCCCTACAGAAGTTCTGTACCCCAGCCATGGTCTACTGCAGGGGTGTATGCGTCTCACTCTGTCCATCATGTGGAGTAGTCAGTACTTTAGTGACCCCTCTCACCAACAGGGTGGTTTCGCCTTCTGGCTAAGCACATACACTCCTCGCCTTCCAGCACCACAGGAGTCCACAGGAACAAGTCCAGCAAGTCCAGACTGGACTGGGCAGTTCACTTGCACTCTGTTTTCCTGGGGTCGTGTAGCAGGAGCAACAGAAGCAAATGAAATGCGGAGTAAATGATCACCTCCCCTGGGGTTACAAGCCCCTCCCCTGCATGCTGGTGGTAGAGTCCCAAATCCAGCCCCCTTGCTCCCTGATTCCTGAGGGAACCTCTGCAGGTTTCCAAGATTGGATATGTCCTCTGCTGAGGGACCCAGAAGCTACTTGCGCTCCTCCAGTGCAGAGACCCCTGACAAGTCTTGCCTTTCCCTTGGTCTCTCAAATCCTTGCTGGAGAGATCCCTCTAGCAGTTGCCAGGTCTCCCCCTCATCAGAAAGCACCAGTGCCCATCTTACCACCCCAGGAGTCTGTTGGTTATGAAGACAGAGAGCCTTTTTACATCCCTGCACCCTTTCCCACCTTTCCTTGCTGTCCCCTACAACTCCCATGGTTCTTCTGGTCCAAAAGGAGAGTCAGACCAGGCTGGGCCAGATGCCAAATGCTCTTAACGGACCACACCGCCCTGCAGTCACCACTCCATGGCCATTAGAGCAAAAGCACTCCTTAGGGCACTTAAAGTGCTCTCATCTAATGGAAACAAGCCAACCCCACAAGTGCTAAACTGGACAGGAGGCAGTTGGCACCACCTAGATATTGTGTCGGCATCTGTGCCCAGGCAGGGAATTAATCTGGCCTCAGGTGTTTGCTATGAATGTTCCACCCCTTCGGCTTCCCAGCTACACTGGCAAGGCTGTGCATTCTGGTGGATGGGGGCTGTGGTCCAGACATAGGAGCAGCCAAACTCACATGCAGCTGGAAGCCTGCCATGACAGCCACAGGAGGCTAACCATATACAGCAAGATTAAGCTCCACGTGTCACTTAAGACAAGAGTAGCAAAGAGGGGGATTTTTATTTCTCCATCCAAGCACAACCCCTTTATGCTTTTATCCTAGAGAACATGCACTTCTTCATATAGTTTCTTTATTCTCGTTTGCCCTGGAGAGTTCAACAAAAGTTTCCCTGTTGATATACATAGAGCAAGATCCAGCCATTAGTGAACTGCTAGCTTAGGTAGCCACGCAGCTTGCTAACAGACAGTGAACACAAGTCCGGGGGTGTGAGCTGCAAGCCAGATTGCCTTCTTCACTTGAAACTTGAAACCTGCTGTTCAAGGAACCCTGGCTCAAAGCTAACAATCTGGTGACAATCTCCAGCACCAGTAGACCATAGAGCAGGACCCCATCAAATTTCACAATGCAGGACACAGGATCTCACTCATGAATACCCCTAGCAGCTGGCTGCTCAGCAGAACAGTAGCTTTGAAGGGGGCCGGATGAGGATTTTACAGCTAGTACCAATGTTATGTGTTCAAGTTCTAGGGGGAACGAAGGAATATGAGGATTATGGGCTCGGACTAAGTTTCACAGCTTTCGTAATGCCTTTAATCATGGCTTAACGTTATGGGTCTACACTAAAAGGAGATCTGGGAGAAATCCTGGCCCCATTGAAATCAAGTCCCAGCTCTATGGGGGCACAGAGCTGGATCCTCCAAACTAAAATCTCACCGTAGGTGAATATGTAGCACCAGTGACAATTGTATTAGGCTGTTCGGGCAAAGTAGGCACTGAGTGACAGCTGCACATATCCATATAGCTGCCCATGCCTGCTGCCTAGGCAGGGGGCAGTCTGTGACCATGACTCTCTTGTCCCAAGGAAGTTGAGGAAATCATGGCCTGCAGGACACCCCAGATCCACAGTAGGAAAGCCCGCCCCCCGCCCACCCAAATCCAACCCACCCATCGCTGGCTGATCATTCTAAGGGAGCCGTCGGCCAAGGCAGGTGGGGACCCCCTGAGACAAAGCACACTCCACACACTGGGGAGTTGATGGCCAAGAACATATGTGCCCTCCCTCCACTGAGTACTCCCCACCACGGCTGGGCTATTTTTTAAGGAGAGGGATCAGTTGCGATCCCCTCTCCCCCGTTACGGTAGCTGCAGAACTGTTACTGCAGGCCTCAGTGAGCAGTACCCTATGGCTGCCCTGTGGGAGAAGCAGGGGACCAGGATCCATGACAGAAGGGAAAATGAAGGGCACTGTCCTGGAGCGAGTATGCAGCCCCACCCTTCAGGATCATTCAGACTGATGCAGAGGTGCCATATGCAAACGGGAAATAACCGAGTAACTGCCCCAAGTACCACCCCACCTCCCCTTCCACAGAGAGAGTGTTGATGGCATCTCACAACTACTAGAAACACCCTAGGGAGTTTACACATGGGGGGGGAGGAGAGGGAGGGAGGGGCTGTAAACCAAGGGAGAGACTGGACCATACTATGGCTATTTCTGGAAGCATTGCCTCCAGAACACAGGCTGGAAGATTTGACACCTTTGTCTTTTCACAGGCATTAAATCTCATCTGTATCTAGGAGGAGATGCCTTCACAAAACCATCAGGTCAACGCACGTCATTCGTGGCTTTGTTTTCTTAGTGTTACCTGCTTTAGAAAGTATCATTATCATCTACTCCTGAACTCTCTTAGAGGAAAGGAAGTGTATAACGAAGACGTGGAATGAACGCTGCCCGCACATCACTTATGGGGTAGAGGGTTCTTGTAGGGTTTGTTTGGAGATGTCACTCAGGTGTATAAATCAGTTAAAATATTCAGTTTCAGGATACTTCATGTCACTGATAAACACCCTTAACCTTTTGACCCTCTGCCTGTGCAAGATCAAGGACTGGCAGTGTGCACTGAAGTTTTATCCTCCTGTTCCTGGCAGGTCCCACTAGCACTGAGAAAACAGTTGCCTGGTTTAAAGAAAGCCACAGCCTTTCACACCACCGTGCCACAATCCTAACTGGGCTCCTAGGGAGGTTCACTCTCCAAACCCCCCCATCCACCTCTGTGCTAAAAATCTCAAACAAGGCTGCTGCACAGTGCCAGTTATGCTGCCGACCCCGACTACTAGGAACTGGGCTGAAAGCCACAGTTTGCTTGAGGGTGTTTTAGAAGAAGACAACCTCAAGACACTTTGGAAGAAGAGGCATGTTCCTGGGGATGAGAGGGTGAAAAGGACTTCTGCTGCTTTGTTTACTGGGCCGGCCAAGTTACCTTGTTATCAGTGTGTGATTATTTAATGAGACTGCACAGCAAAGTGAATTTGTTTCTTTGTGATTATTGCAGCTCTGTGGACACCTTCAGGACCATAATTTTAATGACTTTTTAGGATGCCTAGAGCTTTGAGTGCTCACTGTTTCAATCTAAAGAAATAAAACACACCAAGCAAATAACTCATTTCACATATTGCAGGCCACCATGTTCTGAAGTCAGTTGGCCAGTGAGGGAAGGGTCTACATCCTATTGGGCAGGCACTGTGCCCTATGTGATACAATGGGTGGAACATAAGCTGCCTGTCTTCACTTTCAAAGTCCTTAACTGTCTATTCCACTGGGACCGAATGCACACTGTATTCACACCCTACCATTGTAATAATCTTGGTACAAAATATGTCTTGTGAGGTATCATTTAAAAACTAATAACTCGCTGGTCAATAAAATCACAGTGAAACGTGTAACATTATATGTAAAGTTATGAACGTAAGTTGAAATGATGACTGAAATGTGTTTAACAGATAAGTCTGGGGAGGGGGTAAACCTGTTTCTCAAAGACAAAGGATATGCTGAAGCTTCTAGCCAGGTTTCAAAGTTAATGGGCAATTGCCTGTCAAGCAGCCAATCTTTGGCAAGGAAGGGGGTTAGGGATCTGTATTTTAGCAAACAACCTGGAATCTCTTTCACCACAAGACTCCATGTCTCCATCCTCACACTGGGAAGGAACTTTATCTAGGAGTAAACCTCAGGAAAATGCCTTTCAAAGGATGACTGGACTATAAAGTGAGGGGCAAAACCATCCCAGGTTCTCTATTTTTTCACCTTCTCCCTCTCCCCGAAGATGAGGTTACTAGTGGAGTTCCTCAGGGATCGGTTTGGGAACCAATCTTATTTAATCTTTTCATTACTGACCTTGGCACAAAAAGTGGGAATGTGCTAAAAGTTTGCAGATGACAAAGCTGGGAGGTATTGCCAATACAGAGAAGGACAGGGATATCATACAGGAAGAGCTGGATGACCTTATAAACTGAAGTAATAGTAATAGGATGAAATTTAATACTGAAAAGTGCAAGGTCATGCATTTAGGGATTAATAACAAGAATTATTGTTATAAGCTGGGGATGCATGAGTTGGAAATAAAAGAGGAGGAGATGGACCTTGGAGTATTGGTTGATCACAGGATGACTATGAGCCGCCCGTGTGATATGGCTGTGAAAAAAGCTAATGTGGTCTTGGGATGCATCAAGTGCAGTATTTCCAGTAGAGATAAGGAGGTGTTAGTACCGTTATACAAGGCACTGGTGAGACCTCATCTGGAATACTGTGTGCAGTTCTGGTCTCCCATGTTTAAAAAGGATGAATTCAAACTGGAACAGGTACAGAGAAGGGCTACTAGGATGATCTGCAGAATGGAAAACCTGTCTTATGAAAGGAAACGCAAAGAGCTTGGCTTGTTTAGCCTAACCAAAAGAAGGCTGAGGGGAGATATGATTGCTCTCTATAAATATATCAGAGGGATAAATACCAGGGAGGGAGAGGAATTATTTAAGCTTAGTACCAATGTGGACACAAGAACAAATGGATATAAACTGGCCATCAGGAAGTTTAGACTTGAAATTAGCAAAGGTTTCTAACCATCAGAGGAGTGAAGTTCTGGAACAGCCTTCCAAGGGGAGCAGTGGGGGCAAAAGACAAATCCGGCTTCAAGACTAAGCTTGATAAGTTTATGGTGGGGATGGTATAATGGGATAGCCTAATTTTGGCAATTAATTGGTGTTTGACTATTAGCAGGTAAATATGCCCAATGGCCTGTGATGGGATGTTAGATGGGGTGGGATCTGAGTTATTACAGAGAATTCTTTCCTGGGTGTCTGGCTGGTGAGTCTTGCCCACATGCTCAGGGTTTAGCTGATCACCATATTTGGGGTCGGGAAGGAACTTTCCTCCAGGGCAGATTGGCAGAGGCCCTGGGGGGTTTTCGCCTTCCTCTGCAGCATGGGGCACGGGTCACTTGCTGGAAGATTCTCTGCCTCTTGAAGTCTTTAAACCATGATTTGAGGACTTCAATGGCTCAGACATAGGTTTGACACAGGAGTGGGTGGGTGAGATTCTGTGGTCTGCGTTGTGCAGGAGGTCAGACTAGATTATCATAATGGTGCCTTCTGACCTTAAAGTTTATGATTCTATGACAAAGGAACCAGCCTTTTGACGTTGGGAGTGATCCTGACATGAAAATTTGTTTAGCCCCGTTGCTGGGAACATGTGATAAGGATTTTACCTTGAACCGAATCTAGTTTGTCACATTTTAGCTACTAGAAAGCATTTCACCTTTATTTCTCTTGTAGCCATTTCTGTCTTTAATGCCTTGTACTCACTTAAAACCTCTCCTTGTAGTTAAATACACTTTTGTTATTTTTTTTTAATCAAAACTAATCCAGTGTTGTGTTTAAAGTGACCTGTTTGATAACTCCAATTAGAAAGCAAAGTGTTGTATATTAACCACTTACAATGGCAACAGACCCCTAATATCTGAGCTGCTCAGGAGAGAGCTGGACAGTGCAGGACATATGTTTTTGGGAAAATTCGGGACTGGGAGTTTGTTGGGGTCACACTGCAGGCAGTAACCAAGGCTGCTAGGAGCTAGAGTTTGGCTGGAGTGGTGCTGGCTGGCTGCCAGGGTCAGAGTTGGGCTGCAGCAGCCCATAGAGACTCGGGATATGCCCTGCAGGTTGTTTGTGAGCAGAAAAACAGAAAAACACTGTGAGGCACCCCAGGCTGCAAGGTGGGTGGTGAACTAGCCCCTCAGTGGTCTGGATTGCACTCCAGAATATGACACCCAGCCTACATGTCATCTCTCATTTGCTGCTGAGATGTCAGCTCCCACCCCTGATTGACCCATGTCATCAGCTTCCACCACCCATTTGTTATATTTTCAAATCAGCACCTTTGTGTGGGAGGAACTTCCCATACCCATCCTCCTCCTCCTCCTCCAAACTGTCCCTCGCTCTAAAGCCTGCGCAAAAATGGACAACAGTTAGGCTGCTGGTGTGCTGAAACCACTGCCTATTGGCTGTCTATTAGTGGCTCTTCGGTTTCTTGCACTCCTCCACCAGTCTGCATCCACCCATTGTCTCTTGTCCTCCACTGCAAGCTCTTTGGGGTCAGGGACCATCGCTTAGTGCTGTGTTTGTGCCTAGCCCCGTGACGTCCTAGCCCACGACCAGGGCAACTAGGTGCTGTGGTAAGACAGATAAAATAGGCAGCCACTTTGACCCAGGACTCTTGGTGCCAACTGGCAGAGGCACTGGGGGGGGGGGGGCGAGGTGCACAGGGAGCCCCAGGGCAACTATGAGCATAATAATTCACTAAGAGGTGACATGCACATGTACATACAGACAACTCCTTAAGTATAGATACGCAATATCTAAAAATTATGTTCTTAAGATCTTGGAGGTAACGCAGATAGCACGGTGCCTCAGTCCCCTGGAAAACATCACAATCAGGACCCCTGGATTATGAAGATTTGGTCCTCAGTACAGGACTCCTAATCCTGCCTTTCATTTCATCAGGAGGCTCTTTTAGGGCCAGGTTTCCCCATGTGAGCACAGACCCCCAATGCCTTGAACCTATCGGCAATGAAGTCACAGCTACAACTTCAAGGAGGACTACTTGGACTCAGCCTGTTGGCCCTGCACAGGTGACGCCGCTGGCTCAGTTCAAGCTTTCCCACGTACATCGTTTTACTCCCACGACACTCTCAAAAGCCAATCGAGAATTTCACAGCAATTATTTGGCAAATCATTTAAATAAACGACTAAACATGATCGGTTTGGGGAGAGTTAGCTCCAGAAGGGGAAATTCTAATGTATTTGCTCTGAACTAATCACCCAGCTACCCCCCCACTTCAATTACCATTCAAGTCCTAGGGACTGTAATTATACACTTGCACTTTGGAAACAAAATTATTCAGCATAAACTACAGCTGACGTTAAGAGAAAAGTTAGAAGAATCAAAACGGAGAACAACGAACTAGAGATGCAAAAACATCAATAAAAGATGAAGCATATCAGACACCTGAAAAATAATTGGTGGGTTCTCTGGATCACCAAGGCTTGAATGGAGCACTTAAGGAGGTCATTGATGAGAAGCTGAATGATTTCTTTTCATCAGTCTTCACCTTTGAGAACATTGGGGAAATCCTGTTTTCTATTTGCAAAGATGAAGTACTCTCAGAGACGGAGGTGACAGAAGGAAAGGTGCTGGAGCAATAACAATAATATCCAGAGCTATCAAACTGACAGTACAATTTTGTGGAAGGGACATTAAAATTCTTGCTACCGGCCTTAATCCAATCTCTATTGAAGATCAAGATGAGGCCAATGTAGGGGCGGATTATCCCAAGTCTGCTACTGCAAGATCCTTACACCTTCCTTCAAAGCAGGTGGTGCTATCACAGATGAGACACTGGGCAATGTGGGCCTCCACTCTAATCCAGTCTGTCCTTTTTGCATTATGTAATTTACTTGTGTAGTTACTTTTAATACCATCTTTATTAGCCCTGGGCACTAATGAGTGTGGTATGCAAGATTTGCAGGTTTATGGTTTTTTGAAAGTGTCCAGCAGTTACTGGGAGTTAAGTGTTTACCTAAATAGAATCTGTCAGCCAATCAGCTTTCTAAATGGATGTCCCTTCAATAAAAGTGTAAGAAGAAATAAATCAGGCAAAAATATAAAAAATATGATTTGGGTGGTTTTTTGGCAAGGAAGATTGTCAGCAACACAGGAACTGTACAGACTGAGCCAGTCAATGGCACAGATTCAACAGGGGTGGATGGCAGAACTTTTCGTGTCACTCTTGAGAGAGGGACAGAGGGTGCTGGCCAGCAGCTATGCGAAATTCCCAATTCTGTCAGTCAGCCCCTTAAGTTCTCACTTTGGCAGGAATGTTTTGAAAGCTTCACTACGGCCCTGCCACATTCTATCAAGGCTTCATGCAGGGCCCAAAGTAGTGTCATGACTAATCTAGTAAGTCCAGAACCACTGGAGATGGGTTTTGACTGACACATGTGCTTTGTTAAGCATCACATCAGAATACTACTGAACTGGAGGGAGTTGAAATCAGGATTTGAACTTTCCCGAAAGTTCAGGGACCATAATCAGACCCATTAGAGTTTGTGTTGCATAATTCTGGATTAAATCCCAGGGCTATTGACTTCAGTGGGACTGCAATTTCACCCTTTGGATCCAAATCCACATATGGAGTTTGTATCCAGGGCATTTTTTATGCTTCTATGAAAGGAGAGTTTATCCATCTCTCAGCTCCAGATCTATTTATGGTTCTAGCTTTCTTAAGGGACTGAGATTTTGGGAGCCCAAAGCTAACGTGATATTGAAAAATAAACTTAATTCACAGCTCTCCTGCTCCAGTGCAGACCAGTCAATTCAAGTGGGGGGTCCTATAACCACCAAGTTTCACTGGGCCACTATTCAGAAGGACGTTGATAAACTGGAGTGTTCAGAGAAGAGCCACAAGAATGATTAAAGGATTAGAAAACCAGCCTTACAGTGAGAAGCTAAATGGATTGAGGTCTTTGAGCCTAACAAAGAGAAGGTGAAGGGGTGACTTGATGAGTCTGTAACTGGGTTCTCATAGGGAGCGTCCCTGAACTATGAAAAAATGACTGCGCCTCCCCATAGCCAGGGCGGGGTGGGGCTCCCACAGTCTCCTTTATCCCCGCGCCCCACCTTCTGTGTGCACACAGCCCTTTTGCATGAGCCCCATCCACTCAGGGCTGACAGCCCCAGCTCTGAGGGGGGAAAAAATAGCAGCACACTGCACACACCTCCTCTGACACATTCCTGTGCCTCCCAAGGGAGGCGTGCCCCACCGTTTGAGAAGTGCTGGTCTATAAGCATCTACATGGGGAACAAGTATTTAACAGTTCGCTCTTCAGCCCAGCAGAGAAAGGTATAACCTGATCCAATGGTTGGAAGTTGAAGCAAGACAAATTCAGATGGAAATACGGAACAAGTTTTTAAATGGTGAAAATAATCGGCCATTGGAACAAGTTACCAAGGGTTGCAGTGGATTCACCATCGCTGACCGATTTTAAATCAAGAGTGGATGTTTTTCTAAAAGATCTGCCCAAGGAATGTTTTTGGGAAGTTCTCTGACCTGTGTCATACAAGAGGTCGGACTAGATGATCCCTTCTGGCCTTGGAATGTATACACTTATGACTATGATTATTAATAGGCGTCCTTCCTGTGCACGAGATTAGTTCTCTCTGTAGGGTACTTCCACTGAAACACAGCAATCATTCCCCCAGTGCATTAACAGCAGGCCAGGAAGAATCACTTATTTCTTCTTTAGCACCTACCATCAAGAGGTGCACATTAGCAGGCAGTTCCCACTTGAAGGTCACATCCATTTCACCCAACTGCAAAATGGATGCGTGATCCATCAGGTTAGGGCAGTCAAAGGCAGTCAGATGTGATGCTGGCCACACCACACCCTTGTCTACTGTTGGCTGTGAAACTGACACGTCTTAATCATGTCAACCCAATTAGCCCTGTGCTCATGGGAATTGACTTTTGACCCTGCGGGCTGCCCCACTCCTATGATGTGCTGCTATATTTAGGGAACTTAGTATCAACACAAAGGCAAGTCCATTTTCTTCCAGTGTTAATGCAGGATTGTACTTACTTGAAGGTTGCTGCCTGCATTCTGAATTTCAGTTACTGGGTCAGTTGGGATTGTATGTCTGGGGACTGTTTGAGCCTTTGTTCCCTGGATCATCCTTGATCAGCCTCAATCAGCCTTGTGATCACCCTCCCCTGTGTTATTAACGAGGGGGTAGGGCTGATTTAGGAGAAAAGGCCTTAAAATCCAGAGGCTAAGTGACCACGGGACCACAAACAGGGGAGCTTGTAAGAGGGAGTCATAATATAATCGCTACGGTTAGGAAGGGCCACATCGCCAGTGGCAATGCTGCTCCTCCACCTGCATCCAGATGGACAACCTGAACAACCTTGGGGAAGGTCTAAGTTGGATATTAGGAAACACTATTTCATTAGGAGAGTGGTTAAGCACTGGGATGGGTTACCTAGGGAGGTGGTGGAATCTCCATCCTTAGAGGTTTTGAAGGCCCAGCTTGACAAAGCCTTGGCTGGGATGATTTAGTTGGTGTTGGTCCTGCTTTGAGCAGGGGGTTGGACTAGATGACCTCCTGAGGTCTCTTCCAACCCTAATCTTCTATGATTCTATGAACCTAACCAAGGATGCCTCCACCCAGATCCTGGTGTGGAGTTTCAGAGACTGTGGCTGGCATGTGCCACTCACAGAAAGCCAGGCTGGGGGGACCATCCAGTGTGAAAGGTGCCTGCTGATGGAATCTCTCAGGAAGCAGGTGGGAGAGATACAGGAGGAGGTGGCTAGGCTGAGGAGCATCCATACCCACGAGGAATTCCTTGAGAGTATTCATATGGTGACATCCAAGGCTGAGGAAGCGATCCAGCTACAGAGAATTGCTGTCGCACCACTGGGGGAGGAGGATAGATCTCTGTCACAGGGAGGACACTGGCTGCTGGTTACTTCTAGAAGCAGGCAGCGCTCCATCCCTACTCCCAATTCACCCACTATAGTGATGGAAAACCAATGTACTGCCCGGGCAACAAGCGATGAGGAATCACCTCCAAAAGGTGGAGGAGGAGAAGCCATGTACTCTCAAAGCTGGGAGGATCGCAGCCACCACTGCCAGGAGGAAACATAGGGTAGTGGTTGTTGGTGACTCTCCTCTGAGGGGGACAGAGACACCCATCTGTCACCTTGACATGGCATCCTGGGAGGTATGCTGCCTGACAGGGGCCCCTATCAGAGATGTTACAGAGGGATTGTCGAGGACCATCCGGCCCTCTGACTACTACCCCATGCTACTCATCCATGTGGGCACTAATGATACTGAGGTATGACCCTCAGCAGATGAGAAGTGACTACAGGGCTCTGGGAGTAAGGGTGAGGGAGTTGGGAGCACAGGTGATGTTCTCTTCGATCCTTCCAGTCCAGGGTAGGGGCCCAGGCAGACACAGATGCATCCTGGAGGTGAATGCCTGGCTGCGAAGATGATGGTGCCAGGGGAGCTTCGGCTTCCTTGACCATGGGATGCTGTTCCAGGAAGAAGGACTGCTAAGCACAGATGGGGTCCAGCTATTGAGAAAGGGGAAGAGCATACTTGGATACAGACTGGCTAACCTAGTGAGGAAGGCTTTAAACTAGGTTTGATGGGACAGGTGACAAAAGCCCACAGGTAAGTCAAAAACATGGAGACCTGAGAGAAGGGTCAGAATCTGGGGGGAGCATGGGCCGTTATAGCAGGGATAAGGGCAAGACAAGAGAGAACATGGGGGGGGGGGGAATCAAATCAATATCTTATATGTCTGTACACTAATGTGAGAAGTATGGGGAATAAGCAGGAAGAACTCAAAATGCTAGTAAATAAACACAACTATGACATAGTTGACATTACAGAGACTTGGTGGGATAATACGCATGACTGGAATATTGGAATAGAAGGGTACAGCTTGCTCAAGAAGGACAGGCAGGGGAAAAAGGGAGGAGGTGTTGCCTTATATATTAAAAATGTATACACTTGGACTGAGGTTCAGGTTGAAATAGGAGAGATTTGTTGAAAGTTTCTGGGTAAGGATAAAAAAGGTAAAAAACAAGGGTGATGTCATAGTAGGGGTCTACTACAGACCACCTAACCAGGAAGAAGAGATGGATGAGGCTTTTTTTAAAAATAACTAACAAAATTGTCCAAAGCGCAGGACTTGGTGCTGATGGGGTCTTCAACTACTCAGATATTTGTTGGAAAAAACAACACAGCAGGGCACAGATTAGCCAACAAGTTCTTGGAATGTATTGAAGACAATTTTTTATTTAAGAAGGTGGAAAAAGCTACTAAGGGAGAGGCTGTTCTAGATTTGATTTTGACAAATAGGAAGAACTGGTTGAGAATTTTAAAGTGGAAGGCAGCTTGGGTGGAAGTGATCATGAAATGATTGAGTTCATGATTCTAAGGAATGGTAGGAGAGAGAGCAACAAAATAAAGACAATGGATTTCAAGAAGACAGACTTTAGCAAACTCAGGGAGTTGATAGGTAAGATCCCATGGGAAGCAAGTCTAAGGGGAAAAACAATTGGCTGTTTTTCAGAGAGACATTATTAAGGGCACCAGAGTAAACTATCGCACTGTGTAGGAAAGATAGGAAGTATGGCAAGAGACCATCCTGGCTTAACCAGGAGATCTTCAATGATCTAAAAATCAAAAAGTCCTACAAAAAAGTAGAAACTAGGTCAAATTACAAAGGATGACTATAAACAAACAACACAATTATATAGGGACAAAAATAGAAAGGCTGAAGAAAAAATTAGATCAAAACTAGCTAGAGACATAAAGGGCAAGAAGAAAACATTCTACAAATACATTAGAAGCAAGAGGAAGACCAAGGACAGGGTAGGCCCGTTACTCCATGAGCGGGGGAAATAACAGAAAATGTGGAAATGGCAGAGGTGCTTAATGACTTCTTTGTTTCAATGAGGTAGGATCAGAGGCTAAAATAATAAAACAACAAGTTAAAAATTAAACAAATTAGATGACTTCAAGTCACCAGGGCCTGATTAAATGCACCCTAGAATACTCAAGGAGCTGACTGAGGAGATATCGGAGCCATTAGCGATTATTTTGGAAAAGTCATGGAAGACGGGAGAGATTCCAGATGACTGAAAAATATAGTGCCCATCTATAAAAAGAGAAATAAGGACAACCCAGGGCATTACAAACCAGTCAGCTTAACTTCTGTACCCGGAAAGATAATGGAGCAAATAATTAAGCAATCAATTTGCAAACACCTAGAAGATAATAAGGTGATAAGTAACAGTCAGCATGGATTTGTCAAGAACAAATCATGTCAGACCAACCTGATAGCTTTTTTTGACAGGATAACAAGCCTCCTAGATGGGGGGAAGTGGTAGACATGGTTTATCTTGACTTTAGTAAAGCTTTTGATACTGTCTCACATGACCGTCTCATAAACAAACTAGGAAAATGCAACCTAGATAGAGCTACTATACAGTGGGTGCAAAACTGGCTGGAAAACTGTTCCCAGAGAATAGTTATCAGTGGTTCACAGTCATGCTGGAAGGGCATAATGAATGGGGTCCTGCAGGGATCAGTTCTGGGTCCAGTTCTGTTCAATATCTTCATCAATGATTTAGAAAATGGCATAGAGAATACACTTATAAAGTTTGCAGAAGATACCAAGCTGAGAGGGGTTGCAAGTGCTTTGGAGGACAGAATTAAAATTCAAAATGATCTCAAACTGGAAAAATGGTCTGAAGTAAATAGGATGAAATTCCATAAGGAGAAATGCAAA
Organism: Trachemys scripta elegans; assembly: GCF_013100865.1. Lineage (NCBI taxonomy): Eukaryota > Metazoa > Chordata > Testudines > Emydidae > Trachemys > Trachemys scripta. The sequence continues at coordinate 69,925,310 of NC_048308.1, read as the reverse complement.
GTAATTCATTTAGGAAGGAGCAATCAGTTGCATGCATACAAAATGGGAAATGACTGCCTAGGAAGTAGTACTGCAGAAAGGGATCTGTGTGTCATAGTGGACCACAAGCTAAATATGAGTCAACAGTGTAACACTGTTGCAAAAAAAGCAAACATCATTCTGGGATATATTATGAGGAGTGTTGTAAGTAAGGCCTGGTCTACACTACGAGTTTAGGTCGACTTTAGCAGCGTTAAATCGAATTAAGCCTGGACACGTTCACACGACGAAGTCCTTTCTTTCGACTTAAAGGGCCCTTTAAACCGGTTTCTTTACTCCACCTCCGACGAGGGGATTAGTGATAAAATCGGCCTTAGCGGGTTGGAATTGGGGTAGTGTTGATGGAATTCGACGTTATTGGCCTCCGGGAGGTATCCTACAGTGCTTCATTGTGACCGCTCTGGACAGCACTCTCAACTCAGATGCACTGACCAGGTAGACAGGAAAAGCCCCACGAACGTTTGAATTTCATTTCCTGTTTGCCCAGCGTGGAGAGCACAGATGACCACACAGAGCTCATCAGCACAGGTAACCGTGATGGAGTCCCAGGATCGCAAAAGAGCTCCAGCATGGACCGAATGGGAGGTACAGGATCTGCTCGCCATATGGGGAGATGAATCAGTGCTAGCTGAACTCCGTAGCAGTAAAAGAAATGGCAAAGTATTAGAAAAGGTCTCCAAGGCCATGAAGGACAGAGGCCATAACAGGGACGCACAGCAATGCCGCGTGAAAATTAAGGAGCTAAGGTAAGCCTACCACAAAGCCAGAGAAGCAAATGGAAGGTCCGGGGGAGAGCCGCAAACATGCCGCTTCTACGCGGAGCTGCATGCCATGCTAGGGGATGCAGCCACCACTACCCCAACCGTGTGCTATGACTCCGTCACTGGAGAAACACACAGGGAAGCGGGTTCGGGGTACGAGGAAGATGGTTTGGGTCGGGCGGCTAGCCTTAGAACACGGAGCAGAATTGGTGGAGAGGGACTCGGGGAGGGGGAGGTAGTGATGGGCTCTACCTTTTCTGTCTTCTCCTCATTATCATCTTTAGGAGAGCCTGGGGCTGCCTGTTTAGCTGCAAACATTGTGCCCCTGTGGAGGACAGAGCACAGATCGAGGGCCTTACATATCATGCTAAACAGGACGGTGGAAACATCCTCAGATTTATATTCATCGGGTCGCAATTTTTTGGTTTTCTTAATTAAATCTAATTCTTTTATCATCTGGCATAATAATTTGTGTGCCGGATCAGCAGGTATTACCCGAGGTGGGGGAATCAATTTGGAAACGGTACCCCCGGATTTTCTAACAATGGGGCTACACGCTTTCCAAAGCTGAGAGGGATCTGCAGCACCGAGGTTCTCCACAGTCTCTGTGCACTGAGGCTGTAGGGAACAATCGGCTGGCTGGCACCTAAAGCTCGGGTGACACCGAAGGAGGCATCCCGTATCTGCCAGGGTTAATGGTACAGTATAGCCTTTTAGAGTTTTACCCGAGCCAAGGGAACAGATCCATTTTATTTTTGGATCAGTTGAATTTTGGCTAGTAAAAAGATGAAACTGCAAATGTTGGAACTGTTCAGTTTCATCATCTGCGCGGTCTGCAGCGTGCCATGGGCATGGCCCAACTTCCTTGCATCCTGTTCGTGACGCCATGTGGATTGCCACAGGCACGCAGAGGTGAAAGAAAATGCAGGCCTGTTATTTACCAGGCTGCAGGTGGCAATAGACTATATTGGTAAGGGATGCAAGGAGAGTATGGGTCACGATGCAAACTGCAGACACACACACACACACACACACACACAAATTAATCAATTTAAAGTTTTGTTGGGGATAATTACAAGGGGTAAGGGAGCAGCGTTTGATTAGCTAATAGAGTTAATGAAACTTAAAACACACAATGACTAAAATATCTACTAACAATATTTATAAACAAAGATGCAGCATTTAGTAATAACTGATACTTACAAATACAAACCAACGCATAACGACCGGCAAACGTAGACACTCTGTTTGAAACACGTGAGTTGAGAGAGAGGCTTCGAGGTGATCAGGCTCGGTTACGGGTGTACACAGGATACACAGGATTCGTTTTTCTTTCTCCTCTCCCTGCCTGCACATGGCAGGCAGGCCCATAAAGTACCAACTATGACATCATAGAAGTGTCATAGGGGACGGGGCCCAAAACCTGTTTGTGTTCGTTTCTGATTGGCACAAGCAAAGTTTACACCAAGTAGGGGAGCAGGTGCCTCAAAGTCTGGCTTCGCCCCCAAAAAGTGAGGAAATGCATATTGTTTTAGAATGCGTGCAACACTGAATGACAAAAGAAGAGGCCAGGGCAATACCGGTATGGGCAAGTTTTACAGGATGCAGACAGGAACTCATCTCAACA
>NC_048308.1:69796112-69917963 GCF_013100865.1 Trachemys scripta elegans | reverse complement strand
TGTTGAGATGAGTTCCTGTCTGCATCCTGTAAAACTTGCCCATACCGGTATTGCCCTGGCCTCTTCTTTTGTCATTCAGTGTTGCACACATTCTAAAACAATATGCATTTCCTCACTTTTTGGGGGCGAAGCCAGACTTTGAGGCACCTGCTCCCCTACTTGGTGTAAACTTTGCTTGTGCCAATCAGAAACGAACACAAACAGGTTTTGGGCCCCGTCCCCTATGACACTTCTATGATGTCATAGTTGGTAGTTTATGGCCCTGCCTGCCATGTGAAGGCAGGGAGAGGAGAAAGAAAAACGAATCCTGTGTATCCTGTGTACACCCATAACCGAGCCTGATCACCTCGAAGCCTCTCTCTCACCTCATGTGTTTCAAACAGAGTTTCTATGTTTGCCGGTTGTTATGCGTTGGTTTGTATTTGTAAGTATCAGTTATTACTAAATGCTGCATCTTTGTTTATAAATATTGTTAGTAGATATTTTAGACATTGTGTGTTTTAAGTTTCATTAACTCTATTAGATAATCAAACGCTGCTCCCTTACCCCTGTAATTATCCCCAATAAAACTTTAAATTGATTAATTTGTGTGTGTGTGTGTCTGCAGTTTGCATCGTGACCCATACTCTCCTTGCATCCCTTACCAATATAGTCTATTGCCACGTGGAGCCTGGTAAATAACAGGCCTGCATTTTCTTTCACCCCTGCGTGCCTGTGGCAATCCACAATAAGCTGCCTCTCTATATGTGAATGATGTCTCCTGTTCTTTTGTAAGGCCAAAATGAAGTGAAATGCATATATACTATCAAAAATGTATGGAGCATGCCCCTTAGATTTGGAAGATAAGGGAGTTTGTTGGTTTTCATTGTGTTCATGAGGCACACATTGCTTAAAAATGGGGAAATTCCAAGCATTAATTAAGGATAATACTGAAAACTCAGATAAGCTGCCTCTCTATATGTGAATGATGTCTCCTGTTCTTTTGTAAGGCCAAAATGAAGTGAAATGCATATATACTATCAAAAATGTATGGAGCATGCCCCTTAGATTTGGAAGATAAGGGAGTTTGTTGGTTTTCATTGTGTTCATGAGGCACACATTGCTTAAAAATGGGGAAATTCCAAGCATTAATTAGGGATAATACTGAAAACTCAGATAAGCTGCCTCTCTATATGTGAATAATGTCTCCTGTTCTTTTGTAAGGCCTAAATGAAGTGAAATGCATATATACTATCAAAAATGTATGACCTCTCAGAGTTGGTAAGACAACTCCCACCTTTTTATGCTCTCTGTATGTGTATATATATCTCCTCAATATATGTTCCATTCTATGCATCCGAAGAAGTGGGCTGTAGCCCACAAAAGTTTATGCTCAAACAAATGTATTAGTCTCTAAGGTGCCACAAGTATTCCTGTTCTTTTTGCGGATACAGACTAACACGGCTGCTACTCTGAAACCTATACGATGAATGATGGCCTAAATTCACTCTTAAATGACAGGACTCCTCACCACTCTTAAAATTACTATCCAATCGCACGGGAAAACGGCAGATTGTCCAAGCTAGAAAAATAATATGCCTTTGTCGTGTGTTTTGCATATAGCGTATATTCAGAACTAAGTTTTGGAAAATAGCAGCTCACACTGAGAACCCTGAATCACCCCCAGCCATTTCTGAATTTAAATAAAAAGCCACAGTTTAACTGCAATGATTTTGATATTTCACACAAGGGACCAAATACAGACCTGGCGTACATGTTTAACACTGAAAAATCACGCTGCCTAATTCTGTACCATTTTAGAGTATTTCTATCTCACACACAATAAAATGTATGAAACCGATAACAGAGGCCATATAGCTTCATTTAGAAGCCACGGCTTTTGATGGTTATTAAATTTAATTGCTTCCCCTGCGGTTTTAAATCAAGGGCAGATTCTATTAAAAGTAATTACTTTCTCCTGCAGCTGGCATGGTGAAGTTACATGATAAAGGTTAATCTATTAAACGATGGCAGCTACTAAATGAGGGTAGATTTTATTAATAACTGCATGGTGAAGGTGAGCCTACAATTTATGCATAAAATGTATATGGCACCTATCACCATGGCCCCTGGGTACCAACAGCCTATTATTTTCTCAAGTGATCAGGGTGCAGGGATGCATTAAATAGCCACCAGCCCAAGGGCATTGATTTCCGGCTTGTACAGTTGTTTCCTGATCACCCAATGGTACATGAATCCCTGTGCTCCAACTGCATCATCCACTACTAGCCAGTCAGCACAGGAATTGGCAGTATCATTCAGGTTATATCGTATGTCTTACTGTACTGTCAGAGTGCAAGTCTACCCTGTCTGATGGGCTCTGTACTCGGCGTCTTTAAGCCCTTTGCTTTTTGGTTGCTCTTCCTCATTGGATCTCTCGCGAAGGGAGGGAGAAGCAGAGGCAGCTGTCTCATGATAGAAGAAAGGCACATATCAAACAGCAGAAAGGGAATTTAGGTTTTAAATATTTAATCTCCCATTCCAGTTCCCTTCCCTGTAGGTCAGCAGCCCTTTAGTCCCTGCATTAACCGTTTTTCTTGTGACAGCCTTGTCAACATAGTGACCATCCCAGCCACCTTCAAATTCAGTGTGGAAATACAATGCAGGTATTCTAGGAGAAAGGGGCTTTGCTGTCATTTAGGATAGAAGAATTTGAAACAGGTAGTAAGAGGAAGAGCCAGAAGGTTTTAATCACTTTAAATTAAACTTTCTGTAGTTTGCCATCCCATTGGGAGTTTTGCCATATGTTTCACTTAAGATCTGAATATTCAATTACACACAGGGTTATATTCCCTCTTAACCCTGCAGTAATAATCTCTCTCCCTTCGGCTTCAGTCCATTTGAGCTAAGATATTGGTACAATTGTCAATTCTGGTGATTCGATCACAAATCTCACTTTTTCTTTAAGTCCCAGCTTCTGGAGTCAAGTGATTATGGGTTGTTGTTGTTTTTTAAACCATAAGCTGAGATTCTTGTATAAAGAGTCCATCTCTCCTGGTTATGGGGAAATGCTTAAACATGTAATTTGTAAATAATCTCAGAATGTTTTAAATGCCTCAGTTAGCAATACAGGGGTTACTACCTTATAAACACCAGGCACGCTCATGTGGAGGCTACGTATATTAAACAGCCACATACCTCTAATTGAAGGAAGTTCCACATATGTGCTGTATATGGAGAGGGATTTTTTTTTCTCTAAAGGGGGGGAAGGAGCTTAATTTACACTACCAGATCCATGTGTTAAAGGCAGGTTAGCCCTTCCATTTCTGTGAGTGGAGGGAGCCTGCATGGGGAAGGTCTGGGCCAAGGGGCACATAAGGGGTAGTTCCTGCTCTGTGGTTTATCCCCCTTCCCTTGACCTGACTTTTGTTATTCTGAAGGCACCCTGAGCTCAGCCAATTGGAGAGGAGCAGAACACCGGGGCTTGATGCAGGGCTTTGGGAAGGAGGGTGCTGTTCGTGGAGGCTAGTGAACCATGCAGAGGTACAGGGCTCGTGCTGGTATCAGGGGATGCCAAGAGGATGGGAGAGATGTGAACAGATCACGTAGGGTTCTGGCACACAACATAACTATTTTATACAGTGGTAAGTGACCATATACTTGTCTAATCACGGTAAATGCTTGGCCTTCCTGCCCCCACCGAAAATCTTGGGCAGCACTTTTGGGAGAATTCCAGGCAGGACTGCCTGTTTTCTGACACGCCCGGTCGTACAAGTTAATCGCATAACCCAGACAAACTGTTGAGTCTAGACAGTGCCGGTCGTTCCCCTCTGAAGTCAGAGCTGCACCGCAGGGCTTTGTGCTGGAATCGTGTCTAGCTAGGAGTTGAGAGTTCCAGCGTAAGGAAAGCAAGAGCTGCAAAGGAAAGCCTAAGAGTAGGTAGAGGGTTTTGCATAAAATCAAATGCTCTGCTGAGTAATTCACAAGCTGTTAGCCCTGTATGAGAGCTGGGTGTTGCTTTGGGCATCGTTCGGGGCAAAGCCATTCAGCAGTTCTTATACCCTCGTAAGATATTAGAGCAGAAAATGTGCACACATGGGAGATAGATCAGCAAATTAGTGTCAGGCAGATGTATTGAGATCAAAACATGATGCAGACAGGATCCTTGCCACACATGTATTTGAAAAGCACAGAGCACACTTTTTAGGTGCTCAATAAATGATACAGGGGCAGTCCCTTTTACTGGGCTAATAATGAAAGCCGTGAGCTTTCGAGAATCACACCCTGCACTCACGAGGCTCTGGGAAGACAGCAAGGTAGAATGAGATGCGGCAGAGCTATGCTAATTCTGACCTCATGATTAAATTCATGGATAGAGCAGATTTAAAGGGGATTGCAGAAAGAGAACGGAGTATAGAGTGAGGATTAGAGCTTCTTTCTGGAACGGTGCTATAATCCAAAAAGAACTGTTAAAAAAACTTCTCATCTATACCCGGTGCTTAGTTCTTTTCACACCACCCCTTGATATGGGTTGTTGGTTTTTTGCAGAGAGGGCGAGTGGAGGGGAAAAAAATCAGAATTAAATACCCTGCTACTCTATAGAACAAGGAGTAATGGTCTCAAGTTGCAGTAAGGGAGGTTTAGGTTGGATATTAGGAAAAACTTTTTCACTAGGAGGGTGGTAGAGCACTGGAATGGGTTACCTAGGGAGGTGGTGGAATCTCCTTCCTTAGAGGTTTTTAAGGTCAGGCTTGACAAAGCCCTGGCTGGGATGATTTAGTTGGGAATTGGTCCTTCTTTGAGCAGGGGGTTGGACTAGATGACCTCCTGAGGTCCCTTCCAACCTTGATGTTCTATGATTCTATATAGAACTGTTTTTAGGACATGACAAACTAAAATAGTCAAGATTAATAAAAAAATAATTTCAACATTGCACAGTCATGACTCCAACATTAAGGCTATAAATCATTTTTCAAGATAAGCTCCCCACCCCCCTTTTTTTTTTTGTAAAAAAAGAGACAATTCTCATGCACAGTTTGCATCCAGAAGAGAAACTTGAGGCTCATCTTATACACAGACTTAGAATTTGTAATAACGTTGACAGTCGTATCTTAAACTATTTTTGCTTAACTCCACATGGAGACGTTATGGGTGTTTAAGGGATTTAGGATCTCTGCAAAGTGCTTACGAACTCCATCCATGAGCCAAGACGCTATTTTTAGAGCGCAATCTGCCCAGGAGTTTGTATGCCAAAGTCTGCAGAGAAATTGTGCACCCGAGATATTTGCAGAGGAGAATTTAGTTGCAACATTGCAATTCAAAGTTGGTATGCAGAGAAGCTTTTTGGAATGTGGAGAACTTTAACAAATAGCCTTAGTCTATAGGCCAGAAATCCCCTTCCATCTATCCATGTTGTCAGCATGAGCTGCAGGCCTCCAGTAGCCCCCCTATATTCAGCCCCTCCCCCCAACTCCCACAGTCATCACAAACAAGCCAGACCAGTCCCATCTTTTTAATCTTCTTGCCTTCCATGAGCTGCAGATACAGCACTTGACCTTCATTCTAGGAACAGTCGTGAGATTCAGCCCTCCCATTGTGCTACAGAGACACTCATCTTGCCTTCCAAACAGGCTTGCTGCAGAAGGGAAATGATGACCCAGTGGTTAGGGCAGTAAGCGGGGATTCAGGAGACCGGGGCTCAATTCCCTGCTGTGCCACAAACTTCTTGTGACACCTTGGACAAGCCACCTAGTTTGTGTGTCTCAGTTCCCATTAGTATGCATTAACTCCGTCACTGAAGCACCTAGCAGCCCCAGGTCCCCAGTGTGCTAGGGGTGGTACGAACACAGAACAAAGACAGTCCCTGCCCCAAGAAGTCCAAGTGTAAAACAAGAGCGAGCTGCACACCGAGACGGGGGAATACAATGAGACAGCACAGGTCAGCGTGACAGGCTGTGGTCATTTCCCTTGCTCACAGGGTGTTAACAGGAAGTTACACTGAAGATGGGGAGGTGCTCACATACTGTGCTGATGGGGACAATGTCTCTACCCAAGGTAGACAGATACCCACAATGAACTGGAGAACCCAGGCTACCCCGGCCACCCTTACATACAGGTTAGGAACCCTGCTGCATTTACCTTAAACTCCCAGTCTGGCTACAGAAGCCTGGTCTCCATATACAGGCCAAGCCCTTGATGGCCCACACGCAGAGACTCTAAAATAGCATCCAACTCTAACCTCCTGCCATCGACCCCAGCAGCTCAGAGACACCAGCTCCTCCCCCCCGCTGTCGTCCTCTCACTCCACTACATACAGCAGATATGCAGCTCCCCTAGTGCAACTGTTAAGCGTGCTAGACAGACAGACAGACAAACCTGAGGGTCATCTTGCCCAACTCTTGGGGCTGCTTCTTCCCTGCCTGGCTGCCACTCGTTAACTACCCTTCTCCCACCCCACAAAAAGCCACATTGCTCAAGCAGTGCTTGTCACTATTCTCCCATTTCATCTCCAGATACCACTTATATGCCACTCCCTTCCCCTACCACAAGTGAACGCGGCTCCCAAAGAAGAGCAGTGATGGGAAATACAGGAGTAGGTTGGAAATGGGATCCATCTGGGAACAAAGGATTATTTGTAATACATTCGGGGGGGGGGGGGGGTTGGGTGAGAAGTTTGTCTATTTAATTATCACTTCAGTTTGAAGAAAACACTGCCTCCCTTGGGCCAAATACAATAAGTAAATAAAATGACATGTTCCTACATGGCTACAGTTATCTACAGCCAGCCCCTACTGTAAGGTCAGTGGAAGATTAGATTTTCCCAGCCCCTGTAAGAAAAGGCAGTTATTTAGTTATTTCTGCAGTTAAGTCAAGCGAGAGCTGGAAAGGTGTTCTATTACTGTCAGCTTATCCACAGGGTCAAAAATAAATTCTCTCCCCCCTTGCTGGATAGAGTCACTAGAGAAAATGAAATTGGAATGGAAAGCTGGGGAGCCAGAGACATTCATTCAGACCAAGGCTGTCTGTCAAGGAAGGTCTGTTCCTATTAAGTGTTGCTCAGGTCCCTCTGGACCTCTCAGAAAAGTGACTAGGCTTATCTGCAGATAGCAAGAACATTTAGAGTCCAGGCAGACAGCAGGTCTTGGGTTGCATATAAAGGTTTGCAAAGGTAAAAACATGCATAGAATTGATAGCTCTCTTACACCCCAGACAATCTTTCACAGCCAAACTAATTGCAGTTGCTTGCGTGATGGATCAATCCTCAGAAACTGTTCTCTAGCAACCTCAGCAACAAAAGAGGTTATATGTGGGGCTTTGGATGAGCAAAACCACATGTAATTACACTGAAGAAAGACTAGTAATTTCTTTTCAGCTCTCTATCGAGTTTAATCAGACATTCAGTAAACAAAGGAATCAGTCATAACAGTTCCAAACTAACTCCAGTATCATTCTGATGTTATTATTCCTGATATTGACGGGGTACATGTCACGCTCAGGCCGGGATGTGGAGATAAGGTTTCTAAACACCATTCATGATTGCTTCTTGGAGCAGCTAGTCCTGGAATCCACAAGAGGAGAGGCAATTCTTGATTTAGTCCTAAGTGGAACACAGGCTCTGGTCCAAGAGGTGAATATAGCTCAACCGCTTGTAATAGTGACCATAATCTAACAAAAATTTAACATCCTTTTCGGGGGAAATACGAAAGAAGCCCACCACAGTAGCATTTAATGTGAAAAGGGGGAACTACACAAATATGAGGAAGCTAGTTACATGGAATTTAAAAACAGTCACAAGAGAAAAATGCCTGCAAACTGCATGGAAACTTTAAAAACACCATAATAGAGGTTCAAATTAAATGTACACCCCAATTTTAAAAAAATAGTAAGAGGATCCCCAAAAAATGCCACCAGGCTAAACAGAGTCAACAAGGCAGTTAGAGGCAAAAAAATTGCCTCTTTTGAAAATTGGAAGTCAAATCCTACTGAGGAAAATAGAAAGGAACACTTGCCAGAGTTACGCAAGTATATATAATTTGGCAGGCCAAAAAAGAATTTGAAGAGCAACCAGCAAAAGACACAAAAAAACAGCAAAAAAATGTTTTAAGTACATCAGAAGCAGGAAACCTGCCACAAAATCAGTGGGGGCCACTGGACAATTGAGGTGCTAAAAGAGCACTCAAGGAACACAAGCTCATTGTGAAGAAGCTAAATAAATTCTTTGCACCAGCCTTCATTGCAGAGGATGTGAGGGAGATTCCCACACCTGAGCCATTCTTTAGATGACAAACCTGAGGAACTGTCCCAGATTGAGGTATAAATAGAGGAGGTTTTTGAATAAATTGTTTAATTTAACAATAAGTCACCAGGACCACATGGCATTCTGAAGAAACTCAAATATGAAATGGTAGAACAGCTAACTGTGGTATGTAACCTATTACTAAATCAGCTTCTGTACCAGATTACTGGAGGATAGCTAATGTGACACCCATTTTTAAAAAAGACTTCAGAGGCTATCCTGGCAATTAGTCCAGTAATCTAACTTCAGTACCAAGCAAATTGGATGAAACTATAGTAAGGAACAGAATTATCAGACTCATACACAAACACAATTTGTAGGGGAAGAGTCAACACAGCTCTTGTAAAGGGAAATTATGCCTCACCAATCTATTAGAATTCTTTGGGATGGGGTCAAACATGTGGACAAGGGTGATCCAGTAGATATAGTGTTCTTGGACTTTCAGAAAGTTTTTGACAAGGTCCCTCACCAAAGGCTCTTAAGTAAGCGGTCATGGGATAAGAGGGAAGGTCCTAACTGGTTAAAGGACAGGAAACAAAAGGTAGGAATAAATGGTCAGTTTTCACAATGGAGAGAGATAAAGAGTAATGTCCCCCGATCTGTGCTGAGACCAGAGCTGTTCAACATATTCATAAATGATCTGGAAATCAAGGAAGCAGAAATGCTGCTTGTCTACAGCTGTAGCATACTTTTAAAAGAGAAAATGATGCAACCTTTTCAAATGCACGAACACGTGTTTTGGTTTGAGCCCATCTGTAAAACTAGTGTTCGAATAGGTTTTTTTTTTAATGTGCTTCATTGCTTTCTATAGCATTTATCACCATAGCAAATACCTGCTTTGAATTACAAAAGTTGAAAGCCACAAGTCATGCACTACTCATAAGCGATAGGCTAAAAACCAGAACTAGCATAATTGTTACTGGCTAAATAGACCAGCAGTTAAGCAAGATAAAAGCAACAAGGTACCGAGCAGGCCATATCTATGTAGTTTCTAGTTCACTGCTGCAGTATGTTGAAGATTACGTGTGTACCCAAAGGCGGCCAGTGAAGCAGACATGTTGCTTGTTTACGGCGGTAGCAGATTTGTAAAGGAGAAACTAATGTAACCTTTTCAAATTCATGAACTGTGCACTTCAGATTCAAAAATACAGTTTTCTTAGAAGTCCGCTACCTTTTTGGAAGCTTTACCCTGTATTTCAAACTTGCACTCTCAAAAGAAAGCAAATGTGCCCCAAGCTGAACTGGCTAAGTAAATATGTGAGAATGCAGGGACACTGGTGTTTTTACAGTGAATCATACTTACATTTTAATTGCAATGTTATGGAAAGTTGCCTGAAAGAAAGTCTATGGAGGCAATAGCCTAGGGAGAGCTTTTCCCACAAGGCACTAAAGTTTTCTTGCATGACTCTAACATGCTTACTAGATTATGAGTTGCAACTGAAGACTGGAAAAGCAAACAGCTATTGAAACACCAATTCTGCAGCATTTAATTAAAGTTACTCTTGCAAGGTGGAAGAAAAAAAGCTAATTTCTGTTTCAGTTAATACCAAACATAGCCATTGTTTGGAATGGCCACAGGTGAGCGTACATGCCAGTAACTACAATGCCTTAAGGCTTAGAATCTCTGATTTGCTGTTTATTGCAAACAGCAATTAAATTCTGTGAAAAGAGCTCTGGAGCACATGGCATCTCATCCCTCTATGGCTGGGTGGAGAAAGTGCAGCCTATGGACAAAGCCACGTTGGAGTTTAGTTCCTCCAGGTTAGCGTGTAATTGCATTAGAAAGCGAGATGCACATAAGCTGTTTGCAATTGAGAAAAATGTCGATGAACCCCAGAAGAACAGTAAAATTAATTTATGAGTAGCCTGGATCAGAAAGCAGAGGTCTAGTAGAATTTTTCATAGGACTGCATCGTAGTCTCATTCCTTGATTTTGAGTGCTTCTTATAGCAGTACCACTCCACCTTTGAGTAGGAGCATATAGGACAAAGACTATCACTGTGATATTACTTTAACGTCTTAAACACATCCACTCATCCTTCAGATAGCAGTTAGGGGAAGTTAAGCGAGACAACAAGCATTGCTTTCACTGTTCATTTAGGAAGGCAGCAGTCTCAGTGTTCAGTCCACTTACCCAGCCCAGAAAGTGTCAGGACTTGAGCTTGACTCCATCTCCTCCAGGTGTTTGAGATGTTCTCTTGACTAACTTAAGCCTTGAACCTTGCATGGATCAGGGAACCTACATTTGAAGAGAGAAAAGCCTGTGTCAAGATTTATGGTAAACTGATCCTGATGTCTCAGGCTTTAAGAGATGCTCCATTTTAAGGGAATCAAGTGTAAGAAAGCTTCATGCCACTCAAAGTGAAGAGCAGGTTCCAGCACACTGTTCTGTCTCTTGGTTTTAGGAGCACTTGAAGGCTTTTGGAAGGGCCAGTCTGTTAGCCAGCCCAATAAACTCCTCAAGGACCCTGCCAGCCATTACTCCACCTTGCATGTCATACCTGGCATGCTTCAGTTCCCAAACCCCCAGAAGAACGTTCTCCTGCAGTATCCGGCTCCTATCACTGGACACTCAGAAATTACCAAGTCCACTGTCTCCAAAGAGACACTACACACCAGTCTGTGGGCTCAGCTGCGGATTCACACTTCAATATATTGCACAGTGATGAACTTATTCTGGGTTTTACTATTAGTTTATTAATAAAGAACAGAGATTCAGGTGATATAAAGAAGCAAAACAGAAACAGAAAATGATTACAATTAATAACAAAAGCATAACACATTGTCTAGTGACTAAAATTTGTTAACAGGCTATACCCTTGTCTAAGGCAATTTCTCACCAAAAGCCTTCTCACAGCATCACAAGCCCAACTGGGCCAAGATCCAGTTTTCATGGATACAGAAAACTACTGCTCTTTTTGCTCCCTCAGTGACGGATAACCTCTTTCTATAGTCTCTAGTCAGCCTTGGAAATGTCCCCTCTGAAATACAGCCCCAGACAAATACCTCTCCCCTGCTGTTTGTTCGTCAGGTGCAGATGCCATGGTGTCCTTCTAATCCTTCCGTTAACTTGCTTTCCCTGTTGACTTAATATGGAAATAAAATTCCCATTGTGTCTGGCTATTGCTGCTCCATTTACAGTCCAGACCTGGGCAGACAGGTCCGTCAACATCCCATTGTCTTGGAAACCTTTGTGCCTGGTTTTCAGTATAAACATATATCATACAGCCATCATGACAACCAGCATAATAGAAATTCTCATTGGATACCTTACATGACATTCTGTGTAGATAAATACCATGACAGTAATGTGTTAGGTGTAGTGAATTGGTCAGTCGCTGTTATGACAGTGACCCCTTTGCCAGTAAACACTGAGGTGCTTTTAGGTCACCATATGGTACCTTTACTATCTTACAAGGGTTTTTTTGAGCAGAGACTTATGGCCCTTCTGAAAGCAAGAGGAATTCCCAGTGGAACTGTCTGAAGTACTCTGAAAAAACTCACCAATTCAGTCACTACAACTGTAACATGGAATTGAAAGCAAATGAAAAGCCTCCTAGCTTATGTACCTGGGAAAATTTAAGAATTAAATACACCCTTGTACACTAGCACCAAGCTCCCACAAGTGTCTGTCTGCATCAGCAAGGTACAAGCAGATATGAGGCTGGATCCATCCTAAGAACACAACTGACATCACAGCACTGTCTGCTAAGTGACATCTTCAGATGGTCTAGAGTTACCACTAGAAACCTGGGCAGAGTATTAGAGCCCTCTTTCTCAGTTACTGTCTGTGCCAAATACCTAGATGAGTGACATACTTCTCACTCTTATTTAGTCTGAGCCCAGGCATGCTAGTAATTTACACACTAAATTAGTGTAGCATAATCCCACAGTTAATGTCAATGTAAGGCTTGAACATTGTCTCCGTCTTTGGATGCAAATCTCCTAAGCCACATGGAGCAGGGAGGAGGCCTCCTCCACAACCACGTAAGTTCCAGCTAACAGAGCAGCCCAGCATTTTTCAAGATGTGAATGAAGTCGTGAAAGAAAAATTCATATTAGAGTTGGTCAAAAAATGGTAATCGAAAAGAACTAGAGGATCTTTCCTGGATGTATTATGGGATTGGGGCTTTTGTTGAGAAATTTGGGGTGGGAGATTGCCTAGACTAGGGGATAAGGAAGTGTAGATATACTAGATAGAGGCATTCTAGGAGCTGGGCAAGCACAGATAGGCCCTGATCCTGCTATCCCTGGAGGTACTATGAGTAGGTTGACCAGATAGCACGTGTGAAAAATCAGGACACTTTCAGGGGAGTGGGGCGGGGGAAGGATATAAGACAAAGCTCCTAAATTTGGGATGGTCCCAATACTATCCGGGGGTCTGGTCACCCTATGAGAGTCATGCTAGGCACATGACTCTCAAAGACTGTTCTTGTGTGCCAAATTGTACACATGTGTAAATATTTGCAGGATTGGGGCCTGCTTTTTCTCATGCAACACCCACATGTCGTCTAAATATGGCAAACACTCAATTACTACTATTACATTAAAAATAGAATATCTTTGAAAGGGCGCAGCTAACCTGAAGACTATGTTGAAGATTAAAAACCCTGCTCTTGCTTGACATATCTGAACGGCTAGTCAGATCGTGAACCTTCCTTTGTACCAGTGAAAGTCTGAGTCCCTTTTCTCCTCTTTACGGCTTCATTAACATTCTACTAGTTCTCCCAGGAGCCGGTGTTAATGATTTAGAACTGTTACTGGCTCTCACATGTTACTCATTAGTACGAGTTTAGACACAAAGCCCCTCGCTGTTATGCTCAGTGGCTTATTCACCCAGGTGAACATTCCTGCCACAGTCTATGGGACAATATATTACTAATGCCACTAAGCATTCCTGGAGCCCACTCAGTCACTTGGATCACTGACCCTGCCAGCAATGAGACAACCCTTCCCCCAAAACACTTGTCTTTCTAAGAATAACTGCCTTGACAGGTTTCCCTTGTGACAGCCTTAGATATTCCAAGGCTCTAGGTTTTCCTAGTTATCTCAGATGTTTCAGTGATCTGACATGCCATAGTTCAAACCCTAGTACTCATAAGAAACACAGCTGAGCTAGTGATGTTTTACAGAGCTCAGCAAGAGTAATGGGCTCTTGTTTTATGAATTCTCTTGCTAGTCCATTTCCATAAGAAAGGTCCCTCTTTCACCTTCCTTCTGCCATTTCATTTCCCTAAACCTCCAGCTCTATGATCCAACTTGCCATCTCCAGCCCACTGCTTTCCATCTCTATGCTTTTGTGGTCTTCCCCATCATCCCATAGGACAGTAGTATCTTGGGGGCATCCTTTCCCAGATTGACAAAATTCTCTCCAACTTGAGAGTCAGGTAGAAGTTATTTTGGTGCTAATTAGCTTGGTGCAGTGATTTTCAACCTTTTTCATTTGCAGATCCCTAAACGTTTCAAATGGAGGTGCAGACCCCTTTGGAAATCTTAGACATAGTCTGTGAACCCTATGGGCCCATGGACTACAGGTTGTAGACACTAAGCCAGTGGCTTTTGGTTCAGTCACCACAGGGAACTGATTTCATATCACAGATCTTAACTCCTCTGTTTGACCTCAGAATAGTCCAACGTGGTCTCAATGTATCTCTGCAAATATCAGTATAACTATCCGTTCAACCTCTTATCAACTTCTTCTTATACAGATTATGTCAATCTCAAAGATGCTCCAGAGAGCTTGTAACACAAGGCATCTGCCTTTGGGCTACGGATTTCTCAGGAAAACACAGAAATCCAGAGTGTCAGCACAGAAGTTATGATACAAGCCATCTGTGCTTCTGGACAAGCCCTGGAAGTGGTGAATGACTTTGTCTATCTAGGCAGCAAACTGTCATATGGGCACAGACAGTCAGACAGCCTAAGAACAATTGGTTTAGCAGCCTCAGCTGTGAAGGACCTGCACAGGGTATAGAGTAAAACAAAGGTGAAACTATATAGAAGAATATGGATTTATCAAGCCTGTGTACTTCCAATCCTCTTATATGGAGCCAAAACATGGACACTGCTTGAACAAGACATCAGGAGACTGGAGGCATTTCATGTGCCTTGCCAGCTGAGATTACTGGTTTGACTTTTTCAGGAATAGGGATGGATCATTGATAACTGGCCTTGAGAGGACTGAAGTCATCCTTGGCCACCACCAGCTGGCCCTTTTTGGTCACGTTGCCCACCTAGGAGACAGTCTCCTCACACTGAGCCCTGAAGGTTAGACATGAGGTCAGGAGGGGACACTCCCAGCTCAGCGACTGGCAGTGGTCACGCATTCACCTGCAATTAACCTAGCTGCATCGGATCACTAGTAATGCTGTGGAGTTCTTAGAAACCTGGAATAAAGCCACGCAGTGTCATCATGGACGCTCAGCTCTACAGACCTCCTCTGTCTACGTGTATTGATGTTGGTCTTGACTGTCCATAGTACTGCTATCTTTCTGTTCTGTGTTTGCACAGTGCCTAGCATGCTGACGTCCTCTTGTGAGACCGGGGCTGCTAGGGGCTACAATGATATACATCTACCACCACATTATATTGTTAAAGTTGTAGATTTCCTATTCACATTTCAAAGCCCACCCATGGTTTTAGTTTTATTGCTCTCCAAAACACTTGCTGAATACAGATGAGCTCGAAGATTCTGAGGCTGGCAAAACCGTTCCATAATCTTGTGTTAACAGCTCTGTGGGACTCATTCACAGCCCCTGATTCAGGCTCAGAGATAGCGCAGAGCTTGGGATAGCATGGGAGAGGTTTTTAGTATGTAGTTTTTAAGGTAAACTGTTCCTGAGAATGCAGGTTTTGAGCCAGACAACTCATTGATAAAGCCCAGTTTCTGGGCAAGCGGTGAATAGAGCAACAAGGCTGAAACCACAATATTTCAGCAAATCCATCCAAAACCAACCCCAAAATTCTTAGTGACATAACTTATCCAGCCTTCTAAGCTGCTGACTCTCCTCTGCCCCTTTCACTGTCTGTGGTTTTCTCTGTGCTATTTGTGGGTATGAAGAAAGCGAGCTTTAGGGCAGTTGTGAGTGAAAGTAGTATGTAAATCTGCAACAAATCAGTGCTACAAGGCTAGGTGTGCGTCATGACTATTTCATTGGGACGGAGGAGGAGAGAGAAGAGACAGCTACTGCTTTAACCTAGACTTCCCATGGACCTGCACCCAAGTAAACTGGATTGGGGGATCAGGGCCTCCATTAAGCCATTCTGAGCAAAGGCTGGGCTTACCCCCAGGTCCACACAGTGGATGCCACCGTGGAGTCCTGAGCCTGACTGGGCCGTGTGGCCACTGCCACAGTTCAAGGTTAGCTGCCCCTTTGACCCTTCTCAGGGATGTCTACACAGCAAAAAAAGATGCATTCTTAACATGGGTTGGCTAACTCTGGTTAAAATAGCAGTGAAGATGTGGCAACCAGGTTTAGCACAACCCCGTGCTCCCCTATAGGCTTTAACTTCAACTGTTAAGCTGGGATGCCCTGTCCTCACCAGTATTTTAACCCAAGGCCAGACCGCACCTTAGTTCGAACTTACCTTGGTCCACACGCGGCAGGCAGGCTCCCCCGTCGACTCCGCGGTACTCCTCTCGGCGAGCTGGAGTACCGCAGTCGACGGCGAGCACTTCCGGGTTCGACTTATCACGTCCAGACTAGACGCGATAAGTCGAACCCAGAAGTTCGATTTCCAGCCGTCGAACTACCGGGTAAGTGTAGCCAAGGCCACAGTCTATTGTGGCTCCTTTGGAGCCCTAATAGGATTTTAATTAAGTAGCATGTTTTGTTTGCATTTCTTTTACCCCCTCTATAATATACACTGCACACGTCTGCACATTCCTTCTATACTTTAATTTTTAAAACATTAGCCATATTAATTTTTACATAAGGTGTAACTGTTTCTTTTGTTCTTACAGAGTTTTATGTACCCTTA
Source organism: Trachemys scripta elegans (assembly GCF_013100865.1). Lineage (NCBI taxonomy): Eukaryota > Metazoa > Chordata > Testudines > Emydidae > Trachemys > Trachemys scripta. The sequence goes on along the minus strand of NC_048308.1, from coordinate 69,901,708 downwards.
TCAAAGTGACAGTCTGATTACACAGAGCCATTTTAAGGCTCGATGTTTCTAACATTGCTTCTTTTTGTTTTGTGCACCTCACCCCTGCTGTTGCTTCAGAGGGCCACTGTCTTTATTCTTTTACTACAGCTTTCATTTGCTATTTTGTTACAAAAACAAACAAACAGAATCCAGAATCTCTCCCTATTCTTCTGATTTTGACTGTCCTGCTGCAGTCATGACTTGGTCTTTATTTGAAAACATTTAAATTTTGTAAAGAATCAAGTTACCCCTTAAGGGTTAAATACCAAATCTCAAAGTCAACCAACACTGATTACCTGTGTCTGGCAAAAAGGTCTGTCAGTTTTGCAACTTTGAATTAGAGTCAAATGGATTTTTAGTGGCATTATAAACAAAACAAAACCAATTTATCTTAAACTTACAAAACAGGAGTTTTACAAACCTAGGGTTACCATACTTAAATAAAAAAAGAGGACCCCCCATGGGGTCCTGGACCTGCCCATTTCCCATCCCAGCCCCGCCCCAACCCCCCCCCCTCCCCGCCCTAACTCCGCCCCCTCCTCCCTCCCACTCCCAGCCACAGGGAACGGGCTGCCCGAGCGCTACCGGCTTCACGGTTTGCCGGGCAGCCCCCAGACCCTGCGCCCCCGGCCGGCGCTTCCCCAGCGCAGCTGGAGCCCGGGAGGGGAAGCGCCCAGCCGGGGGCGCAGGATCTGGATGCTGCCCGACAAACTGTGAAGCCAGTAGCGCTCGGGCTTCGGGCAGCCCCCTTGCCTCCGGACCCTGCGCCCCCGGCCGGGCACTTCCCTTCGCAGGCTCCGGCGGCGCAGGGTCCGGAGACACAGGGGCTGCCCAAAGCCCGTAGCGCTCGGCTCTTAAACAGAGCCGAAGAGTCAGGGGAGGAGCAGAGCCGCCGCGGGAGGGGAAGTGCCTGGCCAGCATTTTCCCGGACATGTTCGGCTTTTTGGCAATTCCCCCCGGACAGGGGTTTGAGTGCCGGAAAGCCGGACATGTCCAGGAAAAACCGGACATATGGTAACCCTAACAAACCTCACCTATTCCCACAGACAGATACATACACATTTTCTCTTCCTTAACATCCCTCTTACACTGCTTTGTTTTTACATAGCTGTACATAGATTAGATTACCTTTATACATTACCCTTATGTTCTTTTAGCAAATTTGACTCAATTGTCCATAGTCAAATGATTTTAATTAGATAGTCTCTTTACCTGGATTATTTACAGACATTCCTCTGGAAAAGGGCCCATTTTTCCTTTAGAATGGCTGCAAAGAAACCAAGAATTCTTTTAACAAGATCCTTTTTAACATTTTCACAAAGTTTAACTGTTTAATTCTCTCCAGCCTCTGTAGAGTTAACTTTTCACTCTCTTTCCTTAAATCACTTGTTTATTTCCCAAAATGACACCTTTATCAACTCAGATTTCACCATTTTAAGTATTGTTCCAGGCGTTCATACTTGCACTTACTCCTGACACTATGCCCTTAGGGCTTCCAACCTGTTTTTTTTTTTTTTAGTTTCTTTATCTGTTGCTTGCCTGCTTGTCTGGGCCCGATCCTGCTTTTTCCAATGGACCATTTTTGTGAGTGATATTGTGGTCATTTCACAATTTCGAAAGAAATGCTTAAGGAAAGGGACCAGGAAGGGTGGGGGCTAGTTAAGGAGCCCACCCTCCTTGCTGAATTGGTAATGGAACACTAAAGAATCAGTTTCTGAGGCAGACAATGAAGGGGAACAGAACAAGGGGCATTTTATCCTTTTTACAATGAGAGGGGAGTATGAAGGGAATTGGGATCAATCCGGTGTTGTTGTTGTTGTTGTTTTTTCCGGAGAACGGAGTAAAGAAGAGCGCTCGGTCTGGTGGTGGAAGAGGAGGCTTTTAATAAAGCTTTTAACTTATTATTTGAATATTTGAGAGAGGCAAGTTTTGATTTTGTCCACCTACGATTTGCCTCTTCCCACCACTGCATGAAACAATTAACCTCTCCTTTAGCCAATTTAGTTTTAGGCTGGCCGAGTTTGTTTTTTTAAGATGTCCACTCAGTCTTTGTTCCAAGATTTGAACAGTGGCCACTGAGTTTTGGGATTCCCCTGAGTTAGTCTAGACCATTTTTCCAGAAATTTACAGGAGTCCAGACCCTTCCTAAAATACAGAGCCAGCGTTCCTTTAGGAAACTGTCCCGACTTAGACGTCTTGTTACCAATACTGGAGGACTTTACACACACCAATCACACAAGAAGGAAATTCGGGTTCGTCAGAGCGATGCCCGGTGCAACACACAAAAGGAGCCCACAGGCTACTGACTCAGTCGCTCTTGCTTTCACACCAAGGGTTTTACCCAGGGTGCGGTGCGGCTGCGATTGTGCAGATTTCACTCACTCAGACCTCGGGGACAGGAACCCCTTGGTCGGCCGATCCCCGGACGGAGATGGCACCCAGACTCAAACACTCCACAGGAGGACGGATAGACAGAGAGACAGGACAGTCCTCAGTCCGGACAAAACACAGAAATAATTACCTGACCAGATTCCTGATGTCAGATCCCGGGATCCCTACCAGAACAGAGTGGGAACCAACAGGTTCGATGGCGTAGACCTCACTGTGGTCATGCGCCCTTCCGTTCAGTAGGAGGACCACTCGGGCCAGATGCCCAGGTGCCGGCTGCCACGGTCATCCTACAATAATAGTCAGGAATCACAAGGCCCCAGTGAAGACGGTTGCCATCTCGGTGGAACCTCCAAATTGTCAAAGTTAGACTCAGGACTCATAGTTTGTCAGACCACTCTGTTTTATTACCACAGCGCTCTGCTAATACATTCAGATAATGTGAGCCCCCATGCAAGATTCAAACAGTCTTATTTATTCAGATAAAAGGATGCGAACTAAACAAATGGACAGAGAGAGCAAAATTGTAAAATTTGCATGGGGCACAATATGCATATCCTGCTTCCTTATTAACTTTTATCGATCTAAGGTTAATGCTTCACCAATTGCCCTTAAGTGGGGCAATTCATTAAGCAGTTAATGTCTGCTTTCCTGCCACATGGATTGCAGCATTTCTCATTTCTACTTAAAGGTACATACAGCATTCTTTAATTCATTCTATTTCTTTAATATAATTCATTTCACTTTCACAAATGCCTATCTCAGACAATACTGAGCTGTTAAAAGAACTAGCTTCCAAGTTTCACTGGAAAGTTGACTCTTGCAGGGCTGGTTGGTTTTGAACATAGGTATTAGGAATTTAGAGACCTCTTACTGAATTCACAAGCCTCTTTGTTTTGCTCATTCCCTCTCCCTATTTTATGGCTATTAACCCTAAAACCAAGAAAAGGAGTCTTAAATTCTGTGCCACTCTCTGACTTGTGTGACACTGAAAGAACCTGTTCAATACAGTAGCCTCGGGTGAGTGCACAACTTCCTTTGATATCAGCTGCCTGGCCATTCCTCGGTTTTGTCCTTACCGAGATGGTCTTCCCCGCCTAGCAGGGCAATTCAGCCCCCTCAGCCAAACCAAGTGTCCTTCCCTGCTGGGGATGTTCAAGCACAGTCAAGCCTTCTCCCAACAATACAGGAAGGTAGGGGATAATGCTTTACCCCTTGGTGGCAGGGGTGTCTGCACGCCCCTTGCCAAACACACAGGGAATCTGTGCCCTTCCTTTACTACAGTTCTCTCCAGCGGAGAACACAGCTATATAGGCTGCCTTGCCTGCCTCCTCGTCCTGCCTTTTGGCCTTTCCACACCTTTCTTCAGCTTCTTCCCAGAAAGCCTCCTGTAACAGAGCTCCCTCCCTGCTAGGCGCCCACATGCATGGCAAGGCAGAGCTGCTCTCTCACTAGGCTAACACCCCCTGCCAACAATCACTCCAGCAGTTTTTCTTCCAGTGACTCAGCCCTCCGGCCAGGGCCCCAAGGCCACCTTTGTCCAAACTGAAAGGCCCAAAAATGTCTTTAACACAAACAAAAATCATTCCCCCTCTCAGGCTGTCTTCAGCTCAGACTGTAATTCCCTTTCTAAGCTTGACAGCTTGTACACCCCCTTCTCTGGGGGCGGTGGGAACCTTGTCCTGCCTGCTACTGAATATCTAGCTCCGCTCCTTTACTTATGCTGCAGTTTTCCCTAGGCCACCTCCTACCCTGCTTCTCCAGTTCTCCTAAGCTTGCCTCCCAGCGGGGCTTTATCACAGCTTAAGGATAGCCCTTACTATGCAGCCACCTGCTGCTCTTTATGGAGAATATGCCTGACTCTCCTCAGGTGAGGCTTATTTTACAATCAGGCTGGTTTAGGCCCAAGCTCTCCAGCCTCTGGGGCAAGCCAGCCCATTACACCCAGGGCTACTGCAACAATTTGTATAGTGGGGGTGCTGAGAGCCATTGAATCAAACTGTAAACCCTGGATATAATGGAAACCACTTCAAGCGAGGGAGTGCAGTAGCACCCCTAGTTCCAGTACTTATAATTCCACCCCCTCAGGAGTCTATTTCTCCCTCTCATTTTCCTAAGATTTCCTCAGGCAAACCTCTCATGGGCTCTACTCCTTTCCCCTACTCCACAGGGAGCCTTCCCGCCCCCCAGCCTACTGCTGTCTTTCCCCGGCACTTCCACAACTGAGTGGCAGGGTGCCCTTTTTCGTGGTCCTGCCCCTCTCCCCAACAGGCCTTACCTAGGAGGAAGACCATGCACGGGTGAGCAGCTGAGCTAAGCCAACACCCTCTTGAGGCCCCACTCGCCCTGTGATGCCCCTGTACTGTTCTACGCTTTTTATACTCAAGTCTAACTTCTTCCAGACAGCGCTTTAGGTAAGTGTGGATTGGGACTGACATAGACTCTTATTCCTGTTTTGTGCCCAAAAGCCCAGATATAACCATCCCACACATCCCAGAAATACCCAAGAAATCTGAGCCAGGTACAAAGCACCAGTGTGTCTCAAGGTTACCTGGATCCTGAAAGCAATTCTGAACATATTTCCTAACTGCTAATGAGTCTATTTGTGTGAAAACTGGGCTCCGTTTTAGTAGAATCAGTGTCTTGGTAGCATAAGCTCATTAATTCTTAATTTTAGTGACTGTCCATTGAAATTTGTTTTGATTGGACAGGGCAATTGGTTGCAAAAGTACTTACTTTTTTTAAAAAAAATACTACCTCACGAAAATAAACCATCCTTGTTTTTCCATCGTTCCTGTTCCAATAGGTATTTTTGTTTGATTCAGAACATTTATGTGGCTGCAACAGTCCTTGAGGTTATTTAATTATCTCTTTGGAGTAGTCATTGCAGCGAAAGGACTGAAGGGGGTAATTTGGTAAAATGTGAATATGAAGATCTGGCATTAGCTTTATACTGTTGCACCAAAATTGCACCATAGATGTACTGTGTACAGACACCGTGTGCCTCTAGCCCCGGATAATCTGCTTTGGAATTAAAATGTGACCCAATTACAATGGAAACCTCCACCATGAACCTCTATTTGTCTTGTATGCAGTGTTGTTGTAGCCATGCTGGTCACAGGATATTAGAGAGGCAAGGTGGGTAAGGTAATATTTTATTGGACCAACGTCTGTCGTGGAGAGAGGCAAGCTTTCCAGGTTAAAGCTGGTCTCTCTCACCAACAGAAGTTGATTACAGGCTGGTGGTGTTAGGGAGCTGACACCCAGCTAAGCACCAGCAAGACTCCCTCACACTGGAGGCAGGGGGACAAGGTGACTCACAGCCATAGGTGCCAACTCCATGGGTGCTCCATGGAGTGCTGCCCTGGAGCACTCCATGGAGCACCCAGCCCTGGAGCACCCACAGAAAAAAATTAGTGGGTGCTTAGCACCCACAGCCAGCTCCTCTCCTGCCCCCCCAGTACCTCCCGTCTGCTGGCGGCCCTGCTGATCAACTCCTCTCCCTCCCTCCCGCCGCGATCAGCTGTTCTGCAGCGCGCAGGAGATGCTGGGGAAGAGGGGGAGGAGCGGGGACAGGGCATGCGGCATGCTTAGGGGAGGGGGCAGAACTGGGCAGGAAGAGGCAGGGCAGGTGTGGGAGCTTGAGAGAAGGGGTGGGATGGGGCGGGGCCTTAAGAGAAGGAGTGGGGTGGAGTGTGGCCTGGGGCAGAGTTGGGGCGGGAAGAGGCAGGGTGAGAGTGAGGGCTTGGGGGAAGGGGTCGGGTGGGGGCAGGGCCTGAGGTGGAGTGGGGGGTTGAGTACCCACGGGGCCCGGAGGAAGCCAGCGCCTGTGCTCACAGCCCTGGATACCCTGCGAACCATCACACATTCTGCTGTGTAGGATGAATCTGCTTGGCCATTCCTGGATGCGATTCGGATACTTGATTGAGCTCTTTTCTTTCCACTAAAACACGGAAAGCACTTCTCTTTCCCTTGGCCATATTTATAGTAGAAGGAGGAAATGAGAAGCTGTAGTTACTGTCACCACATATCATTCAGCTGAAGTGACCCAGCCCAAAGTCAGAGCTGAGCATTTTACCTTGATGTGGCCACTACAGCCCTCTCCATGGCCTGTAGTTTTATTGCTTGCCACTTAGTGCAGTATGCAAGGGTGGAGGTTGCATGAACATGCATTCCTTACTCATTGATGAGGGGTTCCCTCTTCTTTTGAGAAGGATGTTATCTAATGCCACCAGCAGCTAGGGATTCCCGGTGGAGGAAGGCTGCTTTTCTATAGTTGGGTGTTTTCCTTTCACAGGCTGCCGCCATGAGCTCCCACTTACAAGAACCTCTATTTCTGTTAGGTAGGGTTACCATATTCACATTTAAAAAAGAGGACACTCCACGGGGCCCTGGTCCTGCCCCCGACCCCGCCCCAACTCCGCCCCTTCCCCACCCCCAGCCCCGCCCCAAACCCACCCCTTCTCCGTCCCCATTCCAACCCCTTCCCCAAAGTCTCTGCCCCAACTCTGCCCCCTCCTCTGAGCACCCCGCAGTACCCCTCCTCCCTCCCGCTCTGATCTTGGTTGGGGGTTGCTAAGTGCTTCCCTGCTCCCCACTCGCCCCGCAGCCCCTATGCCCTTGCCTGCCCTGCTCCTCCTCACCCTGCAGCCTCTGCACCCCCCCGCCCCTGCAGCCTCTGCACCCCCCCGCCCCTGCAGCCTCTGTGCCCCCTGCTCCCCACTCGCCCTGCAGCCTCTACACACACACACACACCCGCCGCCTGCCCTGCTCCCCCGGCTCACCCAGCAGAGGGAGAAATGCAGGCTCCACGTGGAATCAAACACAGCCACGCTGCTCTGTGGGGGAGGAGGGAGCAGGGGAGGGGGAGGGACTCTGGCTGCTAGAGGCCCTAGTGGCTGCGAGCGGCTTTCAATCAGGCCAGGTGTCCAATCAGCCGCGCCGCACTCCGCAGGAGGGGAAGGGGGAAATCCCGGACATTTCTACTTGATTAGAAATTCCCCCCGGACCGCCATTTAACACTGAAAAAGCCAGACATGTCCAGGGAAACCCGGACGGATGGTAACCCTATGTTAGGAAAATGAAAGAAGAAACAAGGGTAGGGTCTCCACAAGCACATATATAATGTGCCTGATCCACCTCGCCCTTTGTTATTGGCATTACACCGGTGAAATGCCATTCGTTTCAATAGCATTGCTCTTAATTTGCACTAGTGTAAATCAGGCACATCAGGCCTGTATGTGTATATCTTCTCTGCTGCCTTGGTGGCTGCCTTGAAGACAATAGGCCTACCCCAACAGTGAGCAGAATGACCACAGAGTAGACGTCCCAGGCCAGCCCTCTCTTGAAGGGGATAATTCTTGAACCCGGCTGTGACCATGGAAGGTTCCACTCTGTGCAGAAACTATGTAATTCCACTGGATTTCGCAGGGGAGTGGCTGATTTGAAAGCCCTACACAGGGTGTTTGTAACCCAGCATTCCCTTGTGTCCAGTTCCTAGGGTGCATGTCCATAAACAAACAGATTTGGAGGCAGCATCAGGGTGAGTAAAAGGAGCAGCAGGGGTGAAGGGACCACTTCACCCTCAGGGCTTGGTAAAGTTGCTTTATTCCAAGCAGCAATGCATAAACATGTTCTTCTGTGGCTCTTTTAAAAAAAAAAAAAAGATTTAAAAATACAATCTGTGAAGGGTTTGGGCCCTTTGGAACATCACCTGATGTGCTGGGGTACCACTGAGCCTGTCTATTCTGCCAGCCTGGGTCCCCTTTACCTGGCCTTGCTGGGTTAGGCTTACAAGCCTCTTCCAGCCAAGCACACAGGCAGGGCCACGCCCAGCTGCACAGAGACAGGGATACGCTCTGGAAAGATTCAGCCTTAGGGGCTTGCCCCAACACTCTGGGCTTGCCCACTCCCTTTAAGGGGGACAAACCCAGAAATGATACAGGCATACAAGCAAGAAGTTTATGAACTACAAAAAGTTAATTTTAAGTGAATATAAGCAATAACAGACAGAACAAAGCAGATTACTGACCAAATAAAGCAAAATATGCAAGCTAAGCTCAATATACTTAAGAAACAGGTTACAAAATGTAAATTCTTACCCTAAATGTTATTTTAGGCGGGTTGCAAAGTTTCTGTGGTTTGGAGTTTGTTATATAGCTTTTCAGACTGGACCCCTCTCTCAGTCTGGACTCCTCCGCTGCCTTCCCTTCAGGCGGCTTTAGCAGTCTTTCTTCTTGGGCAGACAGGCCAGGGAGAGGAGGAATCCCGTTTGCCTTCCTCCCCACCTTTAAATAGGATTTACATAAGGTGGGAATCCTTTGTTTCCCAAACTTGACCCCCCCTTTCCTTCCAGGGGAAAGTTACAAGACGTCCCAGGTAATCTTTAGTATCAGGTGACAAGACCACCTGACTGTAGTATCACAGCGTCCATGAGTCAGTGGCAGTATGGAGCGTCCATCTGCAGGAGGCCAACCCTTTTCACTGTCCATTGTCCTCGCTGATGGGTCATCCGCCCTGTCTGGCTTTCCCATTGTTATACCTGAAGCGTTGACAGTGGGCGTCACCCAAAATAGTGTAGTTGAAATATAGATACATTGTCAATATTTCTAACTTCAGATACAGAAATGATACAGGCATACAAATTGGACAGTCACATGCAGTAAATTATAACCTTTCCAATGATACCTTACAAGACCCATCTTGCATAACGCATATCTCAGTTATGTCATATTCATATCATAAGCATATTTCCATAAAGAATATGGAGTGAAACATCACACAATCAACTTCTAAAATATTAAGAGAATGTGAGTTTATTTTTTTTAGAACCCAGGGGTCCTGTTAGACATTTATTCCAGGTTGAGTTATAATCAGTTCAGAAGCTCTGCCACCAAAAGCGTATCGCCCCTAAAAACCACTAAGTAGTACAGCCGTTTTGCTACATGGCTATTATGGGTCAAGAATCTTTGATGGCACAGAGCACTTCAAAACAGATTTGTAAAAATGGTTCTAAAATTAGCCACACCAGTTCTAGGATCCAGCGAAACATCACATAGTTCGTTACTCTGAGCAGACTTCCCCCACTCTGCTCCAAGTGCAGTGTAGAATTGTAGTGGGTCCAAACTTGCCCCTTTCCTGGAGTTTTGTTTCATGCCTCAAAGGAATTTGAGACAGAGCAAAATCCATCTCAAGCGATCAGTGTCTTCCTAAAATTGCAGTTCAGCTTAGTACACTGAAGAGGGGGTAGAGCAAACTGTACACTACTGCACATATGCAGAATAAAAATACTGGACTACTCCATCGTCTTCAGCTTGCACGGGAAACAGCATGCAGTAGCTGTAAATACTGTGGACAGGGATAGAGAAGGAAGCCAATACAGGTGCAAGTGGCCAATTCCTTTTGCACATGCACAGCTCAACAATCACAGATAGTGCATTGATTACTGGCATCAAATTGGATACTCCATGTACCTAGGACTCAACCCCACACACCCCTTTCCCTAGGGAAGGATCTGGCTTAAGTAATTCCTCCTAACCCATGGTTTTCCTATAGGAGGGGAGAAGTAGCCCTTAGACTGTAAAACATCCGCACTCTTAATAACATGCTACTTTGGCTCATTGTCGCTTCCCTGTCTATTATATAAACAAATAAATGATGTAAAGAACATTAAGGTTGCAAAGTCAAGCACTCAAAAATTAGGTGATGCCAGAATTAAGGTTGCCCATGTAACCTTAATTCAGCCCCGATGTGCATGTGTTATGATTCAGTGCTAGTAATAATGATCATGAAAGGCAAGATGAACTCTAGGCCTGGATTTGAATCCCACTTCCAGGTGAGCCCTTTTGAAGCCCCAGGTGTATCTATTATTGGTGGCTCTTTGCCCATAATGAATGTAACTCTGCGCATTGGTCCCTAAGTCACCTCCAACTTTCAGTCCAGCGATCAGAGTGACAGACAAGATGCTTTGGAAACGTGGAATATTCAAAGTCTAGTCTACTGAGATTTGACAGATGCTATGGACATATGGAATATTCAAAAGCTACTGTATCAATTTTAGAAATGTTGTTTGTTTATGGGCTGGCTAGTGATTGTGTTCCTGGCTCAGTGAGTGAACTCAACAAGGCTTCCAACAGGAACTAAAATCACTGGGGTCGGGTGATAGTTAATGCAAATCCCTAAGAGAGGTGTAGCCCATAGGATTATTTTGCTAGCTATTATATCCTACTAATCCAGCCAGCCGTATCAAATAATATGTTTCTCTTTCTGAATTAATCCATTTCATTCTTATATTTTATCAGTATTAATTCCTTTGAATTTAGGATGTGTTTAGGCATATGATATGTGTTTCCTCATAATTATACATAGAAAAAGTTTTGCTGAAATGCAAGAAGCCTACCAGCCTGTAAGATCCGGTAAAATCTGCTATATAGCAAAAAATATAATCAGTTAAGAGTATGTCAGCATAAAAGCTGGTGACCTTTGGCACAGATAAGAATGGTCCCTAAACTTTGGGAACCAAAAGGAGGAACTATCCACATCAGTGAACAGGTTTATCCAGCATCTACAACCGGTTGGTAACCGCAGGGTACACCACAACTTGGAGGTCACCAAGAGAGCCTAGGTTGGCAGTTTTTGGAGTGAGATAATCCTTATTAATATAGAGAGAGTCAGTGTCATAATCCACTAACCTATAGGATAAGGGTACCCATACATTTCTTAGGGTACGGAAATAAGATTTGGGTATTGTAGGTTAGGCCTGAATTACATAGTGTCAGGATCCTATAAAATACCTGGTAAGGAAGAGTCTTGGAAGCTTCTTTTTCTTTTAGTGCTTTTTCTTTTCTTTGGTCTCCTATATTCTACAGACTATCTTTTTATCTACGTATCATTCTATCTTCTATCACGCTATCAGCTGAGCTTGTGCAGTATGGTATAACTACTCAACATTATTGGGGAATCCAGCACCGTCGTGTTATCGGGCAAGCCAGGAGTAAGGCTGGTCCTTCACCTCCTATTACCGGGTCCTCAAGGAAGGGTGTGAGTATGTTAGGTTAAGGTACTTAGAATAGAAATGTTACCACCAGGAGTTTTGGAATTCTTTTACTGTTTTGGAGTCATAAATTTCATAGCATTTATTATTCTTTTGATAATCTCAATAAAGTTTTTGTCAGTTTGGTACTGTCCTCGGTGTGTTTTTGCCAAGCACCCCGAGAGTCCTCTCTCGATATAGAGCTCTCTGAGTTCTGGAATCCTGTAGGCTGAATTGGACAAGAACCTATAAATCTTCTGGTCGGATGTGATCAGTGGCGAGCCATAACAACTAACCCATCAAATTCAGGTCAACAGCGGTAAGAAGTCTGTGAAATTTCATCTCCTGGGGAAGAGCATAATTGGTTTGAGCTGGTCCAAGAAGCTAAGAGCACAAAGGACTTGAGACTGTATAACATAACTGCCCTGACCTGGGACAGGGTCACTCACAGTTGATTAAAGAGCCAATGAGAAACTATGACCAAGAGAGACCGGCTCTGCAGAATGGGTCTGAATCACTTTAGTCCTATCAGGGTCTCCATGTGGAAGACGGGTGACTGCCCAGTATAAACAGTACTTTGCTTTATGAAAGCTGGCTGGTCACTGCTTAACCCCGTCATGCTTCTCAGAGAACAGGAGTGCAGGTACAGAACTAAATTCAGCCCTGCTGAGACCATCACAGTGAATTGCAGGATGCTGCAGCCTGAGACCCCTGTCTGGAGGGCAAGGCTCATGGGATCCTGCCCCACGAAAGGTGACAGCTAGAGGCCTGAGCCCTAAGTGGGGTGCCCTCAAGGAGGCCACAAAGAGGTCAGAGGTGCAGTGCATGGTGCTGGCTTATCCCCTGCCCAGGAAGGACCCACACCCAGAGTCTCTTTCCAGGCACAGTATTATCTTCCAAATATAGGCCAAACACAGTTCCTCAGCCCATCCTGAGGCCGGGCTACAGCTCCCAGGGCATATTCCCCTTTGCTTTTCTCACTCTCTCCTGCTTCTGGGCCTACTGCAGGATTCTTCCTTACTCTCGCTCCCTGGGGGGCCTTTTACCCCAGCAGCTTCTCACTGCCTCCCCACCCCTCTGTGGAAGAAAACAAGTCCCTTAGTTCCAAAACCTGTAGGCTGGAACTAGCTAAGAAAGAGTTCTTTGAGTTTAATCAGTGCAGCAAGCCAACCTCCGGCCTCCCTGGAAGCCAGCCATCACAAGGCTTATTGTTCACAAATGTAATACAGTCTGGTGCCCACCCCAGTGCTACAGCCAGGCCGGAGGAGCTGCCTGGGCTCGGCCCTGGCTCCTGTGAGCGGCGGCCCAGCACGCTGCTGCTTCCGTCGCTGCGGTTCCTGGTAGAAGCCCTGCCGCTCTGCAGATATCCGCATCGGTGGATATAAATTTTGTATCCGCGCAGGGCTTTAGTGTTCAGTTGAGGCGTGGGGACTTTGGCATGAACTGGGACCTGGCCTGCCAGCATCACACCCCTTATGCCCTTTTACAGTGGGGATCAAGAGGTCTCTGGATCACAGTAACAACTCTGGGACTACCCTGGGGGGCCACTAGGAAAGCTGAAGCAGGAGGCTCAGAGTTCTATCCCTGCTACTGCTGCAAACACAGAGCTCAGGCTTGACAAGACTTTCTACTAGCAGGGTAGGGTGTGATGCAGTCCCAGTCCATCTAAGAGCAGACAGGGATAACACCACCTCGTTCTTTACAACAAGTGCTAAGGAGAGCCAGCCCGCCCTTCTGCCCAGGCGTTCAGAGACCAAGGTGCTGCCTTGTTTTCTTCCACAGAGGGGAGGGGAGGCAGTGAGAAGCTGCTGGGATAAAAGGCCCCCAAGGAGAGAGAGCAAGGAAGAATCCTGCAGTAGGCCCAGAAGCAGGAGGAAGTGAGAGAAGCAAAGGGGAATATGCCCTGGGAATAAGTAAAATGCTGAGGTAGTCTTTTGTTTCCCTTTTTTTATTCCCTCCTCCTGTCTGACTCATTCTGTCCACCTGCCTCGCTCCCTAGGGCGGCTCTGAACTTTAGTTTCCAGCATAATAGGTTGGTGAAGGTGCTTTTTGTTGTTGATGCTAACATAGGCCAGTAAAAGCCCCAGTGTAGGTGCAGTTATGCCACCATAATGGCACCTTAGCCCAGGATGGCTTATTTTGGATCCCTCACTAGTATAAGCACTTTTATACGGGGGTATAATTGCATCCAAATGAGGGGGATTTTGCCAGCTAGTCAGCTGGCAAAGAATAAGTGCAAGTTAGGCCTGGGTGTCTGTCTCTTCAAAACACAGAAACTTCTTCAGCCCTGCTTCTGTCTTGCTTTGGTAATGCCCCATTCTGCTGATTTGCCTCCCTGCTGCTCCTTACTTCTCTGCATTACAATAGTAAGCAGAGGCCCCATGGTCCTAGTTTCTGTACAGAGAGCTAGACCCCCCATGGGCCCCGCCCCAAAGAGCGTACATTGTAAGTAGGTGTGCAACATACAGAGGCCTGGGAAGAGGGAGGCAACCGCACCTATAAAATGTTTCCATATAGAGAATCCATCTGTGCCTCTCACCCCCTATAGCTGAGCCCTCCCCAGATCTGGCCCTGCCCACCCCCCCATCCACTAGGCCCATTTAACCCACCCCCCGGTCACAAGACATACAGGCTCAGCCCTGCCCCGTCCTTCAAGGAGGGAACCACAGGGAACTTCATAGAATATCAGGGTTGGAAGGGACCTCAGGAGGTCATCTAGTCCAACCCCCTGCTCAAAGCAGGACCAATCCCCAGACAGATTTTTGCCCCAGATCCCTAAATGGCCCCCTCAAGGATTGAACTCTCAACCCTGGGTTAAGCAGGCCAATGCTCAAACCCCTGAGCTATCCCTTCACCTCACCCCATTTCTTCTTATGTGCAAATTGTGATGTGCAGGGGCTGCCAAGCAGGACCACACCCCTGATGCCTCGAGGCTCTTGGTAGGAGGAATTGGCAGCCTACCCACACCTCCACCCCTACAGCCACCTTGCTGCAGCAAAGAGCCTCACAGACCCCCTCCCTGGCTCCGCCAGCAGCAGCATTGAGATCTGCCTGGCTGCTAACCAGCCCCATCAACATGGTTTGCTGAAGGCCTGGACTTGTCAAATACAGTTCTGGTGTCTGCATTTTAAAAAGGCTGTTGACAAAATTGGAGAAGGTACAGAAAGAGCCACAGAAATTATCTGAGGGCTGGAGAAAATGCCTTACAGTGAGCAACGTAGAGAGCTCAAGCTGTTTAGCTAATCAAAAACATGATCAAGGAGTGACTTGATTACAGTGTCAAAGTATCTTCCCAAGGGGAAAACCCCGGGGTACTAACGGGCTCTCTCACCTAGAGGAGAGGAGCATGACTGGAAGCTGAAAATTAGGAATAAGGCACACATTTTTAACAGTGAGAGTGCGGTTAACCGTTGGAACAAACGACTAAGGGAAGTAGCGGGCTCTCCACCTCCTGGTGTCCTCAAATCTGGGTGCCTTTTGCCTTAGGCATGTACAAGCTACTGGGCTCAATGTGGGTGAAATTCTCTGGCCTCTGATCTACAAAGGTCAGACTAGATGATCTAATAGTTCCTCTGGCCTTCATCTATAAAATCCCCTCAAGCTGGGCTCCCTTTCCTCTCCCAAGGCTGTCCGGCAGCAGCATAGAGGTAGTGCCTACAGAGCACCCTTCCATGGCATGCCTGGTGGTACAACCCCTGTGCTGGCTCCTGGCATCTTGCCCCCTTCCACTCAGCAGAATTAGATTTGTTCCCCTCCATAGCTGCCAGGGATAAGGTAGGGTTTGGTTTCTAAGGACCAGGCATATCTAGTTATTGCATTAATTTTCTTGTCCTTGTAACTGGTTCCATCCCACAGGGGACAGGCTTTATAAGCTGGTGAAATGAAATAGTTTGCAAAGGCTGCTGAGCTACAAGCAACAGCAAGTCCATACTAAAAAGAAAGAGCTACACTAAAGGACAACCATCTGCGCTGAGCTTCATGTGTGCAGTCTGCCAGGGAGTAGGATTAACACCGCCCTGACAGCTCCTCTTCTGTCTGCTGTCATCAGTCTTCTATATGTTCCCAAGTCTGCCTGTGGCACTAAGAACAGATGTCTCTAGCCTGTGGAAACACTTGCATGAAACTTCAAGATGAGATTTTAACTTTCATATCCTAAGTGCAACAAAAGAAGGGCTCTTTGTAAAACCATTTTATAAATTCCCTTCCATGTGTTTTCATAATAATAAGAAATTCCCACATTGTAGTCCCCTTATACCAAACCAGACCAAGACCTAGGGTATTACTAGCAAATTGCCTAGTGATCTAGCAGCGTAGATGCCAACTTGACACAAAGATCTCTCTGACCTAAGTTGCAGCATCCTCCTGTTTCTTTGAGCTAATTTAGAGTCAGGGCCGGCTCTAGGCACCAGCAAAACAAGCTGGTGCTTGGGGCGGCACATTTTTAGGGGCGGCATGGCCGGTGCCAGAATGCCGCCCCTAAAAATGTGCCCCGGACGCCCTAGCTCACCTCTGCTGCCATGGCGCGCGAAACAGCTGATTCGCGCGCCGCTGCTCCCCCTCCCTCCCAGGCTCTCAAACCTGGGAGGGAGGGGGNGTGCTTCTGGAATGGCAACTCCATGTAACATGTCAGTATCCCCGAGACTACTGGTAATGTATGGAACAGTGGAGGTGGGAGAGATTGCCATAGGCATGCCTGGTGCTTTCCAGGAACAAAATATAACAAGGTCCCAGTCCCAAGGAGCTAAGTCAGACCCATTTCAACTTCTGCAGAACCAGTTCTGCTGAAGCCAACTCTAAACAGGGCCGGCCCTAGGATTTTTGCCACCCAAAGCAAAAACAATTTTGGCCGCCCCCCCTTATTTAATTACCCCACCCCCGGCCTGCCTCAACTCCACCCCTTCCCCAAATCCCCAGCCCTGCCTCCTCCCCCCAGGCTCTCAAGCCCAGGCGGGAGAGAGGGAGGAAGGGGGAGAAGCGGCGCCACGCCGCGGCCGCTCGGGGTCTCCCCCTCCCTCCCAGGCTCTCAAACCTGGGAGGGAGGGGGAGATCCCGAGCGGCCGTTTCACGCGCCGCTGCTCCCCCTCCCTCCCAAGCTTGGGCGCCTGGGAGAGAGGGGGAGAAGCAGCGCCCGTGCCGCGGCCACTCAGAGTCTGCCCCTCCCTCCCAGGCTCTCAAACCTGGGAGGGAGGGGGAGACTCCGAGTGGCCGCGGCGTGGCGCCGCTTCTCCCCCTTCCTCCCTCTCTCCCGCCTGGGCTTGAGAGCCTGGGGGGAGGAGGCAGGGCTGGGGATTTGGGGAAGGGGTGGAGTTGAGGCAGGCCGGGGGTGGGGTAATTAAATAAGGGGGGGCGGCCAAAATTGTTTTTGCTTTGGGTGGCAAAAATCCTAGGGCCGGCCCTGTTTAGAGTTGGCTTCAGCAGAACTGGTTCTGCAGAAGTTGAAATGGGTCTGACTTAGCTCCTTGGGACTGGGACCTTGTTATATTTTGTTCCTGGAAAGCACCAGGCATGCCTATGGCAATCTCTCCCACCTCCACTGTTCCATACATTACCAGTAGTCTCGGGGATACTGACATGTTACATGGAGTTGCCATTCCAGAAGCACGGCATATGGAAAGCAATATATTTCTTGGGCACAGCTTCAGCTACTCAGGAGTTTGCAGCTGGCTCATCATTCTTTAGAAATTCCATTTGTGAGGGGCAGTTATTCCAGGAATAACAGGGGGAATGACAGATAGACAAATGCCTTCCTAACAAGAGTGCCTACTGATAACCCTGTTTTCAGAGGCCTGAGTTTTTCTGTAACTGACTCAGACAATGTTGCAAGGATAAAACAGAGCACACAGGTCAGTTCTGAGCCCCAGTAACCCAACACTTGCTGCTAAGAAGTGTCTGAATATCCACTCAAATAGCGAGGTGCTGTTTGGTACCACTCTGTTATATCCCTCATAAATCACTACTGCAAGCATTCAGCAAATGAGTTTTGCTTGAATGAAGACTGTTCTCTTCACAAGTACTTTATTTGCACATAACCAGACATTTTTGTTCATGGACAAGCTTATTGGTTTATTATTTCCTATTTGCCATTCCTTTTTCTCCCCCTTCATTTCAGTCATACAATAAGGGAAGCAGGAACAATACCATGTAGCATCCATAGATGCTAAGCATAAGTATTAATGCTTTGCCACATTTGTGAAGAGACTAGTATAATATTATCCCCCATTTGAATATGGGGAAACTGAGGCACAAATTAAAATGACTTGCCCAAGCTCATACAGCAAGCTAGTGGCACAGCCAGGATTAGAATCCAGCTATCCTCTCCACTTACTTATTTCTAATTTACTATTGGGAATTGCACACCAAAGAGCAGTGAGTTAAGTGAGCTTTACCTTACCAGTATTTGCTGCAGAGCTTTTGCATATACGTGACAATAGAAATCATGAATAAGTCCTGATGCGAAGCAAAGGCTAAATCCACTAGCCATTTTTTTCTTTGCCAGTCATGTTCACACATCACCTATGCATGCATACACAGAGGTGTCTCCCTACCCCTTGGAGCAGTCCTATTCTGAAGGAAGAAACCTAATACAACTGAATATAAATCTGAGGTAAAAGTTTAATGTCTGAAGTTTTAGCATTAGTCTGAGTGTATTTTGTTACCAAGCAAAACAATTAGCTCAAGCGTGTAATTGCTTATTGCTGCCAGTAGTTAATTAGTAGCAAATTAGTGATGTGTGTTTAATGTCATGAATAGATCTAATTTCAAGCAGCAAGTCAAAGGACGGCACTAAACACAGTTCTTTGATGTAAGTGGAAAAATTTATATTCCTAATATGCACTTCTGAGGTTTCTATTGCCTGGCATTTGTTTAGTCTCATGCTCAGATGAAACACTCTGGAAGCAGAGTTTTGGCACTAAACTGCTCCCCGTGTATTTGAGAGCTAGAGTTCCCTCCCAGTACCAGGCTGCTGCACCAGGAGACATATCAAGCACCTTTCTCTCAGCGGTTCTACAGCAATGCTTGTTAGACCGGGTACCTTTGGGTCCTACCAAGAGTCCTCTCTTCCCTTCTTCCTCTGCGCCTCTCTCCCCAGCCCTGGCACTCCAGACTCAGATTGTGATGAGGGTATGGCTGTTGACTAGGGCCACAGAAGCTTGCCCCTCGGACAGCAGGAGGCAAAACAAACAAACAGTCCAGAGCCCTGAAGCTCCTGGCAGGGGGGACCAGTAGCACTTGGGGTGTGGTAGGGGAACCCGGCCCTGCCCTCTCCACTGGCTTCCAACTCAGGGCCCTATGAAGCCGGAGAACTTCCCGTCAGAGTCCCAGGTATCCGCTTCTCCTAACTCCCCTGGGTCACTTCCCACCACTAAGTGCGTCCTGGGCTGGTGGCAACTCAGCTTTCCCATCAATCTCTGCAGTCAGCAAGTTGTCCACAGCATAGTCTGGGTCTACCGGCTCTGCCGCCTGGAGCGTCGCAGGTACTTCTGCAGGGATATGTCCTGCTCCCTTCGCTGACCACCCCGCCTGAGCTGGGCTGCCTCCTTTTATCTGGCTCTTCCACCTGGAGCATGTGTAGCAGGGGAAGGTGGGCGTGGACTCCTGGGCCCACAGTGATTGGTCTGCCCCCGTTGGCCCAGTGCGGAGTCGGTATGCCCCGTCTCACTCCCGACAAAGGGCTCTTCTGTTATGAAAAGACATTAGCAGTATGTTTGGATTGACCAGTTCAAAACGGAGAATAAGAACTGTAGTAATTTGCTACAGCCAGATAAATTAAGAGGGTCAATATCTCCATTTCTTCTAATTGTTTCTGCCTATACACATCATCTGTCTTCTCTGGCGTGAGCTTCAGAGAAGAAATCCGCATCCAAACCTTCATCTTTGGGTATGTCACTGAGGCCCAAGTCCTCAGAGGTATGTAGGCACCTAGCTGTCAAAATCCTCCGCAAGCTATGGTGGTGGTATCAGTATTCTAAAACCAGAGCACCATATCCTCACTAACCCTCGCTGCAGCCTCAGATATTGAGCGGGAATGGTAACAAAATAGAACACTGCAGTACAGCACATGAAAATCTTCATTAGAGACAAGTTATCACTCAGCATAACCCTCTGGCATGTTCCAGAAAGTGAGACAGATAGTCCAAAGCAACTCCTGCATTGCTTGTTGGGGACTGCAGGTAGATCACTAAAACCTCCTGGTGATAAAGGCATCTAACAGACTTAGAGGTTTCAGCATGGACACCATTTTTTATCCATCATCAGCTGTCAGTTTCTTTATATACCCCATTCCTGAATGGAAACTGACTAGGGTAAAGGAAATTAGCTAAGAATCCTAGATATTGCCAGAATTGCATTGTCACACCTTTCCTAAAAAGGTTGGAAACAGGCCTGTAACTGAGAGAGACCTCTATTCAAGAAGGCTTTTCTTGAGACACAAACAATTGTCTCTTAAGATGGAGAGAGCATCAGACCCTGAACCATTCAAGTTGGGTGAGGTAGTATCTTTTATTGGATCAACTTCTGTTGGTGAGAGACAAGCTTTCGAGCCACACAGAGCTCTTCTTCAGGTCTGGGAAAGGTACTCCCAGTGTCATGGCAAAATACAAGGTGGAACAGGTTGTTTAGCATAAGTAGTTAGCCCATATTGTGAGGCACCATTCAAGGTAGAGTGGCCCATTAACACCTCTGCAGTCATAGGACAACAGAAATTGGTCCGATAAGAACATAAGAACAGCCAGACTGGGTCAAACCAAAGGTCCGTCAAGCCCAGTATCCTGTCCTCTGACAGTGGCCAATGGCAGGTGCCCCACAGGGAATGAACAGACAGGTTATCATCAAGTGATCCATGTCCTGTCACCCAATCCCAGCTGCTGGCAAACAGAGGCTAGGGACACCATTCCGGCCCATCCTGGCTAATAGCCATTGATGAACCTATCTTCCATGAATCTATCTAGCTCCCTTTTGAACCCCGTTATAGTATTGGCCTTTGCAACAGAGGTTGACAGTGCGTTGCGTGAAAAAATACTTTCTTGTATTTGATTTAAACCTGCTACCTATTAATTTCATTTGGTGTATTATGAGGAGGAGTAAGTAACACTTCCTTATTTACTTTCCCTATATTGCTCATGATTTTATAGACCTCTATCATATCCCCCCTTAGTCGCCTCTTTTCCAAATTGAAAAGTCCCAGTCTTATTAATCTCTCCTCATATGGAAGCCGTTCTATATCCCTAATAATTTTTGTTGCCCTTTTCTGAACCTTTTCCAATTCCAATATATCTTTTTTGAGATGGGACGACCACATCTGAACACACTATTCAAGGTGTGGGCATACCATGGATTTATATAGAGGCAATATGATATTTTCTGTCTTATTATCTATTCCTTTCTTGATGATTCCCAACATTCTGTCTGCTTTTTTGACTGCCGCTGCACATTGAGTGGATGATTTCAGAGAACTATCCACAATGACTCCAAGATCTCTTTCTTGAGTGGTAACAGCTAATTTAGACCCCATCATTGTATATGTATAGTTAGGATTATGTTTTCCAACGTGCATTACTTTGCATTTATCAACATTAAATTTAATCTGCCATTTTGTTGCCCAGTCACCCAGTTTTGTGAGATCCTTTTGTAGCTCTTCACAATCTGCCTGGGACTTAACTATCTTGAGTAGTTTTGTATCATCTGCAAATTTTGCCACCTCACTGTTTACCCCTTTTCCCAGATCATTTATGAATATGTTAAATAGGATTGGGCTCAGTACAGATCCCTAGGGGACACCACTATTTACCTCTCTCCATTCTGAAAACTGACCATTTATTCCTACCGTTTGTTTCCTGTCTTTTTATCAGTTACCAGTCCATGAGAGGACCTTCCCTCTTATCCCATGACTGCTTATTTTGCTTAAGAGCCTTTGGTGAGGGACCTTGTCAAAGGCTTTCAGAAAATCTAAATACACTATATTCACTGGATCTCCTTTGTCCACATGCTTATTGACTCCCTCAAAGAATTCTAGTAGATTGGTGAGGCATGATTTCCCTTTACAAAAACCATATTGACTATTTCCCAACAAATTATGTTCGTCCATGTGTCTGACAATTTTGTTCTTTACAATATCAGAGGGGTAGCCGTGTTAGTCTGGATCTGTAAAAAGCAACAGAGGGTCCTGTGGCACCTTTGAGACTAACAGAAGTATTGGGAGCATAAGCTTTCGTGGGTAAGAACCTCACTTCTTCAGATGCAAGGCATCTCTGTTGTTCTTTACAATAGTTTCAACCAATTTGCCCGATAAAAGATATTACTTCATCCACCTACCTTGTTTAATATCCTGAGACCAACACGGCCACAACTATACTGCATACATGTATTAATATGTCCACCCAAGGTGGTGAGAACAAACAGCTACTGCCTGCTGATTTCCTCAATGCCGATTGAATTCTGCATTGCTTTAAGATAGTTACCTGCAGAACAGCAGCCTCGTAAAGTAAGTCATAATTAAAGATTTTAGTCTAAAAATATAAAGGACAATGTTTAAATAGTGCTATAGCTTAATAAGATTGACTCCAACTTTCCTTTCTATTCCACAGAAGAAACTCTGTAGATTCACCTTGGATTATTTCAAGAGTTGTCAAAAACCTAGCATACTTGGAGGTAGCCTGCCTTGCATTCAGCATCTGCAGAATCAGACCTTTCATTTAGAAGTAAGTTTCTAACCTCCATGATAGTAAAGAAAGCAGTCCGAGTGTATTGGTGCAGCTGTCCTCCCAAGTCTGCTTTGCTGAAGAGAACATGGGCACAATCTGACCCTTTTGTTGTATGGAATACTGGTATGCTTGTTTAAAAATTGTCATACTGTATAATTAAGCTCTACTATTATGACTTGCTGACAGACCTGTCAGTCAATAATTATTTTAACTCAGAGCATAGTTTAGCTGTGACACATACAATGATCACAGTTAATTTAGCACTAGTTTGTTTTAGGAATGATGAATTGTAAATGGGTTTGTAACTGGCGTTGACAAATTCCCTCCCCTCCCCTCCTCCCCGAACACTGCTTTCCAAATAAATGACTTAAATGCCTCAAGTGACTTAAGTCCAAATAAGTCATATGTCTCACACTAAGAGGAGATAACTTCATATGTGGAAGTTTTGTTGCATCTGTCTCTTCATGGGAATCAGTAGGTCTGTTATACCACACATTGCACTATTGTACAGAAGTCTTAGCATTTGTTAACACAGTGATAGCCGAGTGTCTTCCAGTACTTAAAAAAGGAAATAATTGATTTTCACTCACTTATTTAAATAGAGGCCACTGTCCTAGGCATCTGCTCCTGTATTCTTTGTGACACCCATTGGGAGTTCTGGGTGCACACATTTTTTAAAAAAATATCTAAATATGGCAGGTCAGCAAAATAAATATTGAGAACCGAAAAAACCCTTTACCTGTTTCTAGCCAACAACCACCAACCTCTTTTACCTCCGCAAATGAAAAATGCTGTCAGACACTTCACTGTGAAATGATTAAACCAATTAATAGGCATGTTGTGCTACCTTAAAGTTTCATATCCCAATTGGAGGGCCTCCAGAGTCAGGTTATATGCAGGGAGACATGTTTGCATCTGCAGAGGTAATTATACTTTGATGCGAATGGGGGGGGGATAAACAGGAAATTAATATATATTAGTGACAGCAGCTTGTAGCTATGGTTAATGGCTCACTTTTACCTAGCATTAGGCACGATCATCTGGGTCATCACATGACTCTTAAATTCATGATGCTTTTCCAAACATATGGTTGTTTGCACTGGCTAAGCCAGCTTGGGATGCCAAGATTCAAAAAAAGGTCAGATAGGTACAATAATCACTTTTCCTAGCTACACAAAACCTCTTCCCCCAACAAAATTGTAGCATAATAAGTTGTCAGTTCACTCACTTTGAAGAATTTAAAGACGGGGGGGGGGGGGCGGCGGTGGAATAGGGCAGTAACATACATATCCAGATGGGGCACAATCCAATCAGAGTGATTTTCTCAGCTCTCCCCTTGAAGTTGGACAGCATCCCTGGAGGACTAGGGGTGAGGGGTTGCGGAGGTGCCGTTTCTAAAGCTCTCAACCAGTTGATGCATTCCTAATATATACCGTGACCTGCCCTTGTACTATGCACCAACCTGCCTCAGAAAGATGGGTGCTCTTGAGTACAGGTTAGCGGCAATCAGCTGGAAATTCTGCAGCAGCTTCAGATTAAGTGTCAAAATCTTGAATTTTATTAACTTTGCAAATATTAGTACGATATCTTCTGCCACTTTATTCATTTCAGTGTTCCGTTGCCCTTAATTTTCAGTGCTCTACAGGAAATTCTATTAACATTAATTGCATTGTAAGAACTGATATAGGAAACAGGGCATTTAAGCAGCTGGGGAGAGGACAGTTGCTGTTTTGGCACCCAGGAAGACATGGGAGGAAGAGTTTGTGGTTGTACAATAACCACATTGCCTAGCTGTTTCTGCTGAAAGTGATCAGCAGTGAAACAGTTAACACTGCCACTGCAGCTGTCATTGTTCAGCTTCAGAGTTAACAGGCCCTAGAGATGAGGGGGGTAGTTCACATCAGAGCTATTATTTCAGACTTTGGCAGACAATGCATCAATTTACATTCACACAGTCTCTCTGTAACCTTAAGAGCTAGAAACATGATTTTTTTTTTAAATAAGAGATTAGATTCTGGAGCAAGGTGTAAATTCTGCAGACGACCCAATGTTATCAGGACATAGGGTATTCTGTGTACACTTACAAACACCATTTGCTTAAAGCTCGCCAAGAAACAGAATTAACTAGCTCACAGCAACTCTATAAAAGGGAACACAGTATTATCCATCAGCAACACCTGAATAACTTGAGGTGCAGAGTGGTTTAGTGACTTGCTGTAGGTCACATAGCATAGCAGTGGTAGAATGGAAAAGAATCTATGTTTTGACGCTCCTCCTGCCCTATTCAGCCGCTAGGGAACAGCTTCTAATGCTGCTCTGTGCTTCTGCATCCAACATTATTCATTTCATTTTGACATCTCTGGTTTCTTCCCCTTTAGCATTACAAATGAACTTGAACATCAGAAATGCTTTGGCCTGATCCTATACTCCAAAAGGGCAACAAAAATTATTAGGGGTAAAGAACAGCTTCCGTATGAAGAGGGACTAATATGACTGGGACATTTCAGCTTGGAAAAGAGACGGCTAAGGGGAGATATGATTGAGATCGATAAAATCGTGACAGGTGTAGAGAAAGTAGACAAGGAAGTGTTGTTTACTACTTCTCATAACACAAGAACTAGGGGTCACTAAATAAAATTAACAGGCAACAGGTTTAAAACAAATAGAAGGAAGTATTTCTTCACACAATGCACAGTCAACTTGTGGAACTCCTTGCCAGAGAATGTTGTGAAGGCCAAGACTATAACAGGGTTCAAAAAGAACTAGGTAAATTCATGGAGGATAGGTCCATCAATGGCTATTAGCCAGGATGGGCAGGAATGGTGTCCCTAGCCTCTGTTTGCCAGAAGCTGGGAATGAGCGACAGGGGATGGATCACTTGATGATTACCAGTTCTGTTCATTCCCTCTGGGGCACCTGGCACTGGCCACTATCGGAAGACAGGATACTGGGCTGGATGGACCCTTGGTCTAACCCAGTAGGGCCGTTCTTATATTCCTCGCTCAGCCACGTCACCCATTGTGGGAAGAATCTTCAGAGCCTAATCCAGACATGGATGCAGGATTCCTACTGGACTGAAACATGCGAACCAGGCCTGGCAGAATGCAAGAGGGCAGGAGAGAGACAAGGTCATGGAAGAGGCAATGGCAGCTCCCTTGCCTGCTGCCACATTCCCTGGGATCCCACTCACCACTCCGCTGGGGATCTACGAGAACAGACCTTTGTCAAAGTTTGGGGGTGGAACCAAAGAGAGAAGGAGA
Source organism: Trachemys scripta elegans (assembly GCF_013100865.1). Taxonomy (NCBI): domain Eukaryota; kingdom Metazoa; phylum Chordata; order Testudines; family Emydidae; genus Trachemys; species Trachemys scripta. The sequence continues at coordinate 69,876,308 of NC_048308.1, read as the reverse complement.
AAAGCTGGAGAGATAACATTGCTCCACGCAGCATGAACTCTCACCCCTGGCACTTACTGCAGTCAGGTAAGGAGGCACGCACGCACAGCTTTGGGAAAGGACAAGGGAGCCAGCTGTGGCACAGAGTCTGCCTAGGTGACATGGCCTAAGGGGGACCCATTTAAACTCAGGAAATATTACTGAATAATTGTATAACTTTGTGTCCATAGCTGTCCCAGTACTAGAAATCTACATGGAGGTCTGCCCTCAGGAAGTTTCCAGCCTGCTAAGCAGTTATAAGGAGCTGTGTATAGCCATCCACACTTCAGAGTATCACTCCTATGGTTTGCCACTAGTTTCTCTTCCATGCATTGCATCTTTTAGTTTTAAAGACCTCTGCTTTTTTGCCCCAGATCCCTAAGCGGCCCCCTCAAGGATTGAACTCACAACCCTGGGTTTAGCAGACCAATGCTCAAACCACTGAGCTACCCCTCCCCCCTTATCTATTAACCTTCCAGAATGGAGGCCTTCACAGCAGAAGGGATACCGCACACTATACACTGTGCTGTACTGGAGATTTCACATTTGGTTTCCTGTTTTTAATTCTCTCCCTTTATTTAAAGGAGGAGATTCAGACTTGAAGCCTATCGTTATTGTCTTTGTATGGAAAATCTTGACATCCGGATATGAGCTTTTTGACATTCCCCCAAAATGAGCTCTAGCCACTCCTCCTCACCTGTGGTTAACCATAATGTAACATAATTGCATTGCACGGGTTACAGCTGAAGTCCAATCAACTATCATTATGTGGTGGTTGTTCACAGAAGACCGATACCGTGGCTCCATTACCTAGCATTAGCAGCTTGGTTGATTTCAATGGAGGGAGACTGGAAGGGCGGTGTGCGGAAATGCAGCAGCATGCTTAATGGTCCTATAAGAGCTTCTAAAAAGCATGGGGCTGTCACTGCTTTTATAAGAGGTCAGCCTTGTTCATTGTTCACAGTCCTCTTTCACATTTATTCAAGTGATCCATGCTGAAGTTGTTTGGGAGCACTTAACTGCGGTGTGACTTTTTTAAAATGCTGCCTAGACTAGACTTAGAAAATGTCCACCCTTGTTCAACCCTTATCCCAGGAGAGAGTCATCTCAGACATGTTCGTGCTAAGCTGTTAAACGTGTATATTCCAGATATCACCAAAGTAGACACTTACAAGTAGTATCATTTTGCCATGTGGACGGTGGAGTTGGCTTGTGATATTTAACTACCTTGGATGTGATTTGTGTATGCCCCAGACAGGAGGTATGTTGTGACAGTTAAGTCTCCAGGGATTTACTCCACGGAGAGAAGGAGTTCATTCACTCCATAGGGCTGCCATACTGCATCAGATCAGTGATCCAGCTAATCAAGCATTCCATCTCCAACATTGGCTAATACCAGCTGTTTCAGAGGAAGATGCAAGAAACCTCTTATGGATGAAGCTATGGAATAACCAGTCAAAGGGAAATTTCTTCCCAACCTCCCTTAGTTAGAGGTAACGATTCATGTAAACACTCAGAACAAGTTTATCCTCTCGAAGAGGAGAGGATACAAGTTAATAAAGTACAGGAAGGAACTGAAGAGAAACAATCAAATGAAAAAGAGTCCCTTTCAGTTACATCACACAAAGGCAGACAACTAAATATTGACCAAATGTTATAAGTGTTGCTATACAATGCTAGAAGTCTAAATACTAAGATGATGAACTTGAATGCCTGGCATTAAATGAGGATGTTGATATAATAGGCATCACAGAAACTTGGTGGAAGGATGATAATCAATGGGATACAATAATACCAGAGTACAAAATATATAGGAGTGACAGAATAGGTCGTACTGGTGGGAGAGTGGAACTTCATGGGAAAGAGAGCATAGAGTCAAATATAGTAAAAATCTTAAATGAATCAAAATATACCATAGAATCTCTATGGATAGAAATGCCATGCTTAAATAATAAGAGCAGTAGGAATATATTACTGACCACCTGACCAGGATGGTGATGATTGTGAACTGTTCAGGGACATTGGAGATACTAGAAAAATAGAAAAAACTCAATAATAATGGGGGATTTCAACTATCCCCATATTGACTGGGTACCTGCCACCTCAGAACAGGATGTAGAGATAAAGTTTCTAGACACCATTAATGATGGCTTCTTTGAGCAGCTGGTCCTGGATCCCACAAAGGGAGAGAGAATTCTTGATTTAGTCCTAAGTGGATCACAGGATCTGGTCCAAGAGGTGAATATAGCTCAACCGCTTGGTAATAGTGACCATGATAGAATTAAAATTCAACAACCTTCTGGGGAGGAAATACCAAAGAAGCCCACCACAGAAGCATTTAACTTCAAAAAAGAAGAACTACACAAAAATGAGGAAGCTAGTTAAATGGAAATTAAAAGGAACGGTCACAAGAGTTAAATGCCTGAAAGCTGCTTGGAAACTTTTTAAAAACGCCATAATAGAGGCTCAAATTAAATATATACCTCAAATAGAAGATAGTAAGAGGAGCATAAAAATGCCACCGTTGATAAACAGAATAAAGGAGGCAGTTAGAGGCAAAAAGGCATCCTTTACAAATTGGAAGTCAAATCCTACTGAGGAAAATAGAAAAGAGCATAAATTCTGGCAAATCAAATGTAAAAGTACAATTAGGCAGGCCAAAAAAGAATTGAAGAGCAACTAACAAAAGACTCAAACTAATAGCAAAAGAAGTTTTAAGTGCATCAGAAGCCTGTCAAACAATCAGTGGGACCATTGGACAATTAAGGTGGTAAAGGAGCACTAAAGGAAGACAAGGCCGTTGCAGAGAAGCTCTGTCTTCACTGCAGAGGAAGTACAGGAAATTTCCACACCCGAGCCATTCTTTCGAGGTGACAAATCTGAGGAACTGTCCCAGATAGAGGTGTCAGGAAAGGCGGTTTTGAAACAAATTGATACATTAAAAACAGTAATAAGTCACCAGGACCTGACAGTACTACCCATGAGTTCTGAAGGAACTCAAACGTGAAATTGAAGAACTACTAACTGTGGTATGTAACCTATCACTGAAATCAGTTTCTGTATCACATGATTAGAGGATGGCTAATGTAACACCAATTTTTTTTAAAAAAAGCTCCGGAGGCAGTCCTGGCAATTACAGATTGGTAACCCTAACTTCAGTACCAGACAAATGGGTTGAAACCATGGTAAAGAACAGAATTATCAGACACATACATGAACACAATTTGTTGGGGAAGAGTCAACACGGCTTTTGTAAAGGGAAATCATGCCTCGCCGATCTATTATAATTCTTTAAGTGAGGGTCAACAAACATGTGGACAAGGGTGATCCAGTGGATATAGGGTATTTGGACTTCCAGAAGGCCTTTGACATGGGCCCTCACCAAAGGATCTTAAGCAAAGTAAGCAGCCATAGAATAAGAGGGAAGGTCCTAACTGGTTAAAGGACAGAAACAAAAGGTAGGAATAAATTGTAATTTTTCACAATGGAGAGAAGTAAATAGTGGTGTCCCCCAGGGATCTGTACTGAGACCAGCGCTGTTCAACATATTCATAAATGATCTGGAAAACAACGAAGCAGAAATGTTGCTTGTCTACTGCTGTAGCAGACTTTTATGGATCAGTAACTGGTTAAAAGACAGGAAACAAAGGGTAGGAATAAAGGGTCAGTTTTCACAGTGTAGAAAGGTAAATGTCCATGTTCCCCAAGGATCTGAATATATTGAACCAGTGCTGTTCAATATATTCATATGTGATCTCGAACAAGGGGTAAACAGTGAGGTGACAAAGTTTGTAGAGGATACAAAATTACTCAAGATAGTTAATTCCAAAGCAGACTGCAAAGAGTTACAAAAGGATATTACAATGTGACTGGGCAACAAAATGGCAGATGAAATTCGGTGTTGATAAATGCAAAGTAATGCACATTGGAAAAAGTAATCCCAACTATCCTCTACAAAATTAAGGGGTCTAAATTAGCTGTTACCACTCAAAAAAGATCTTGGAGTCATTGTGGACAGTTCTCTGAAAACATCCATACAATGTGCAGCGGCAGTCAAAAAAGCGGATACAGACTAACACGGCTGCTACTCTGAAAAGTGTTAGGAACTGTAAGGAAAGGGATAGATAAGACAGCGGCATGAAGTAGAGAAACTGACAAGCAGCACAGGAGGAGTTAAGCAGAGCCTTTGGGCCCAGCTAGCCCCGCCCTGTTATACCTAAAGCCAATGCCCGGTCTGGAGCAGGGAGAAGAGGAGGGGACATGGCTCAGTGCGGGGCTGACTGGCCAAGAGGCAGGAGCTAGCTGCCTCCCTACCAGAAGGGAAGGATCATGAACCTGCCAGCCAAGGCCTGCAAGCCGCCTGGGAGTGAGCAGTGTCTCTCCAGCCAAGGGAGACTGTGGAGGAGACCTAGGAGCCTCCGGCATCTGAGGTAACTGAGTGGGTGAAGCTCAGAGACATTGTGGGGCTTGGTCTCACCAACTTGTGGATGCCCTACCCGAAGGAGCCTGAGAATGTGGCAGGGAGCTGCCCAGACGGGTGCTATGGGAAGCTAGCTGCCAAGCCAATTGGACTAGAGGGTCCATGCCCCAAACTGAACAGATGCTGGTAGGAAGTAGCCCAGGGCTGCAGATTTAGACTGCCTGCTGAGAAGTCCTCCCCACCCCCTTTCAGAGGTTGACATACACAGGGCCCTGGGTTGGGAACCAGTAGACAGGGAGGGCCTGGGTCCCCCTACCCTTCTAAAGACTTAAAGACCCTTAAAGACTGAGGCTCCTCAACCAAGCAGAGGGCTGAGAGCCCCCATGCTCTAACCACTAGGCTCCTGGCTCTCCAAGCCACTTGTTACAGACAGTAAATAGCATAATGCCACTGTATAAATATGTGGTATACCCACACCTGTGTGCAGTTCTGGTCACTCCATCTCAAAAAAGATATATGAGAATTGGAAAAGGTACAGAGAAGGACAACAACAATGATGATATGGAACAGCTTCCATCTGAGGAGAGATTAAGAACACTGGGACTATTCAGCTTGGAAAAGAAACAACGAAGGGGCTATATGATAGAGATTTATAAAATCATGAACGGTGCGGAGAAAAAGTTTATTTACCCCTTCATGTAACACAAGAACCAGAGGTCACCCAATGAAATTAATAGGCACCAGGTTTAAAACAAACATAAGAAAGTACTTCTTCACACAGTGCACAGTCAACCTGGATATTGTGAAGGCCAAAAGTATAACTGGGTTAAAAAAAACAATTAGATAAGTCCATGGAGGATAGGTCCATCAATGGCTATTAGTCAAGATGGTCAGGGATGCAATCCCACACTCTGGGTGTCCCATAGCCTCTGACTGCCAGATGCTGGGACTGGACAACAGGGGATGGATCACTTGATAATTGCCCAATTTTGTTCACTTCCCCTGAAGCAGATGGCATTGGCCATTGTCAGAGACAGGATATTGGGCTGGATGGATCATTGGTCTGACCCAATATGGCCATTCTTTTGTTCTTGGGAGATCTGCCTTCTTTTCCTGGGTCTGCCCTAATTCCCAGTTTTATGCTTTAGCCACAAGACCATTGTTCCTGCACAAGAGCTTCTGGCTCTTTTCAGGTAAATTTAGTGAAGGTGTTTTAGAGCCACCACCCACGCATGTGTTGAGAGGAAGTTAATGGAGGATGCTCCATGTTCTCATCACAAATTGGCTTAATTCCTGCAGCTATGTTCTTTCATCCAGACAGATCTGTTCAGTCCAATACAGATGTTCTTCACAGTTTTGCCACCCAATAGTTGGTGTTTTGGTGCATTACTTTGATCAGACTCCCACTAACAGAAGGAGTCTATTTCCTCTACAGTGAGTATGTTTGGATTACAATCTGCTGTCATAGTAAATAACACATCCCTTGTCCAGATGTGCAGCACTGAAATCAGCATAGCAAGATGCCATCTTTTAAACGCACTTATGTTCTCTCTAGACCCACACATCCTGGCTGTATCTAAATCTTGCCACTTCTTCATGCACAACATCTCCAAGATGAGGGCTTTCTTTCCCCTCCACACAGCTAAAATTCTTGTCATGGAATGAGATAAGGGCATAGACTACTTCAGCTTCCTTTCTGGTCCTTAATGTCATGTTATTCCCTTAAACCCGTTCACAACTGCTTACAGACACATCCACCCCCCTCTTTGGCTTCTCACTTTGACAATGCTATGCCCACTCCCAACTCTTGTATCCCTTCATTTGGCAGCTCCCCCTCCCCCCGTTTCCACTACATCAAGCATAAACTACTTTGTCTTCACTGTCAAAGGCCCTTCCTTTAAAGAACTATTGACTCTTTGCCTTTGTTCTGCCAATGGTGCCTTTATTTTTATTACACATCAGTGCAATTCATCCATCCCCCATAACCCAACACTTCAGTGCTTTCTCCCGTGCCATCCCTTAAGCATGGAAAGAGCTCCCCATAAAAATTTGCAAAGCCGCTAAGTTGTCCTCAAAACTCACCTCTACCATGATATCTATCAAACACTCAGTGATTAGACAGCTAGTGTCTTGTGATCACTGTCTTTCACACTGATCATGATCACCTCACTTATCTTGTATCAGAGGATGCCCCTAACTCTGACTGAATGGCACATCTGGGCAGTGATCTTGACTACTGTCTGGGACCATTCACCCCTGTCATTGAGGGAGTGACTTAGCCAGGGCAGTGGACTTAAGGATTGCCTGGTACACTGGGGGGGACTTTGATAGAAACCTGGAAGGGGAGGACTATGGTGACTTGGCCAGAGGTCTAAGCAAGAAGACGAGGCACGACAGCTCCTGAGGAGCAAGAGAGGGGACACAGAGCAAGATGATGAGCCGAAAAACTGCAAGAAGAGGACATCAGGCTGAAAGAGCTAATCCCCAGAGCAGCCAGGAGGAGGCATCCCTAGTGGTGAGCAGTGGACCCCGTGACAATCAGACCGTGACAGCTTGAGAGGGGTTCCTTTCAGACACCTAGATAATATCCAACCTAGAACTCCCGCATTGCAACTTGAGACCATTGCTTCTTGTTCTGTCATCTGCCACCACTGAGAATAGACGAGCTCCATCCTCTTCGGAACCCCCCCTTCAGGTAGTTGAAAGCAGCTATCCAATCCCCCCTCACTCTTCTCTTCTGCAGACTAAATAAGCCCAGTTCCCTCAGCCTCTCCTCATAAGTCCCCTAATTATTTTCATTGCTCTCCGCTGGACTCTCCAATTTTTCCACATCCTTTCTGTAGTGCGAGGCCCAAAACTGGACACAGTACTCCAGATGAGGACTCACCAGTGCCGAATAGAGGGGAATAATCACTTTCCTCGATCTGCTGGCAATGCTCCTACTAATGCAGCCCAGTATGCCATTAGCCTTCTGGGCAACAAGGGCACACTGCTTCTTTGTCCACTGTAATCCCCAGGTCCTTTTCTGCAGAACTGCTGCTTAGCCAGTCCATCCCCAGCCTGTAGCAATGCATGGGATTCTTCCGTCCTCAGTGCAGGACTCTGCACTTGTCCTTGTTGAACCTCCTCAGATTTCTTTTGGCCCAATCCTCCAATTTGTCTAGGTAACTCGACCCTATCCCTACCCTCCAGCATATCTACCTCTTCCCCCAGCTTAGTGTCATCCACAAACTTGCTGAGGGTACAATTCTTCCCATCATCCAGATCATTAATGAAGATGTTGAACAAAACTGGCCCCAAGGCCAGCCCCTGAGGCACTCCGCTTGATACCAGCTGCCAACTAGACATGGAGCCATTGATCACTACCTGTTGAGCCCGACAATGTAGCCAGCTTTCTATCCACCTTATAGTTTATTCATCCAATCCGTACTTCTTTAACTTGCTGGCAAGAATTCTGTGGGAGACCGTATCAAAAGCTTTGCTGAAGTCAAGATATATCACATCCACCGCTTTCCCCATATCCACAAAGCCAGTTATCTCATCATAGAAGGCAATCAGGTTGATCAGGCATGACTTGCCCTTGGTGAATCCATGTTGACTGTTCCTGACCACCTTCCTCTCCTCCAAGTGCTTCAAAGTGGATTCCTTGAGGACCTGCTCCATGATTTTTCCAGGGACTGAGGTGAGGCTGACCAGTCTATAGTTCCCCGGATTCTCCTTCTTCCCTCTTTTAAAGATGGCACTATATTTGCCTTTTTCCAATAGCCCGGGACCTCCCATGATCACCACGAGTTTTCAAAGATAATGGCCAATGGCTCTGCAAACAGATCAACTCCCTCAGCACCCTTGGATACATTGCATCCAGCCCCAGGGACTTGTGCATGTCCAGCTTTTCTAAATAGTCCTTTATCTGTTCTTTCACCACTGAGGGCTGCTCACCTCCTCCCCATACTGTGCTGTCCAGTGCAGCAGTCTGGGAGTATGACTCTTGGAGTCAGTGAATGTGTTTATACTTCTGGTAGATGAACCATTGTTTTTAGACCCTAAACAAACAGCTTTGGTGGGGATTACCTACTGTTGTATTTTGTTTGGCTCTAATACAAGGATCTATGATTTGGGTTTAAAGAGAGCCGATAGACTTATTTGTCACAACAGAGAGACAAGACTTTAGGGAATAGTCATTTCAAGGCTAACTCTAGGGCCATTAATCAGAAAGATGCTAAAGTACAAGTTACACTCTCTAAACACTGACAACTTTCACCTCTTCCAGGAAGCTAGAAGGGGTCACCTCACCTACCAAATGCAGCCACCAGCGCCCACTGTTTTGGCAACCCTCTCCCTCTAGTTTAGGACAGGAAGTGAAGAGACATCTAGCAGAAAGTAAAAGTGGCACTGAGCCAGGGACTCACTAACACTGCTTCCTGAAGCCCCTACGAATATCTTAGATGTCTCCTATTTAGTTACGGATACATCAAAACCCTACTTCGCTTAGAGATGGAATGGGATGGAATGGGAGGGCAGTACAGGGGCACATTGTTAGTAGCCAGCACCAAGGTGTAAACAGAAAACCATTAGACAGTCCAGAAAAAGAGGATGAACAGGGAGAGCCAACAGCTGTGATGCTTTGAGTATAAGCCAGAGACCAGTCACCAAGCAGCTGTTCCATTGCCTCTCCCCTTTGGAAAGACTCTGGGAGGTGCAATACTGCAAAGCTCTGCTGTCGTAGGGAGTCTCTTGTAACCTGGGAAATGCTGTTCTGCCCAAGTTCTTGTCTCAAGCCCCATGCGTTCACACCCACCCACAGTTCATTTTAGTTTGTCTTTGGGATCTGAACAGTAATGCACTCATGCAATAGACTAATCACTCCATTTCATTAATCATTCATTTCATCAATCATTCCATGCCATTCCCCGGGGGCCACCCAGCCTTCCCTACAGCTTGTTTCATCTCTAACCTAGTTTCAGAGCTGCCTTGTCTCACTGCCTTTCATGTTTTCATCTTGCATTTTATTCACACAAATTCATTCCGCTGGCCCTGCCAGTAGAAAGGGGTGATCCAGATTAATTATTATTGTTTTTACTAAGCCTAGAGGCTTGAAATAAGATATTTCAGTTGCTTAATTCAAAGTCTTGGAAAAGCAAGAATCCACAAACTGGGCAAAACTCCATGCTAACCAGTATCTACGGGTCTCTAGAAATTAGCAGGCATTTGATCACTGTACGAAACAAAACATCTTCATGAAGCAGCACGTCCTGGTGTTACATAGGCCCCATCACACAGGAATTGGCAATGAGCACCAATGCACTTTAGGCTCAGTCATTTACAACAACATCCACAAATTTAATCATGATTAGCAGCAAGATGCTTCCACATGTTTAAAGTCTGGGAGTGGGGAACCTTCGTTCTTCCAGGGGCCCCGATGTACAGTAGTAACAGTGTGGTCTTCACTCTCCCTGGGATAACAAAGAGAAAGCGTTTATGGACTGAAGAGGAAGGGTTTGTCCAGCAGACCAGGAGATAGGCATGTAGCTAGGGTGGAGAATGCAAAGCTGGGATGGCAAGGTAGGAAGTAGTCCAGGGGAGAGGCAGGAAGGTTTGGGGTAGTACAAACCTTGGTTGCTGGAGATAAGGCCCCTGGACTAGAACCCAGAGTAGAGGGCGGGGTGGCGAGTAAATGGGAGACAGTGAATGGAAAGGTTTTTGAGGCTTTTGTTTACTCTTGTGGTTGTCCTGCCCTTGCTGAGCACTTTGGTCACTGGTATAAAAAAATCCTTTGATGATAAGGTCTCTCACACCTGGAGAATTCCCCCAACTAGTAAATTAAATCTTCCATAACCACATCATAATCACCATGATACCAACTAAAGGGACGCAGCGAAGAGGCTAGCTGCCTTCTCCAGTGCACATAGCAATCTCCTTCCAGTGAGTTCCCCACTCCAGAAACAGACCAGAACTCATCATCAAAAGAAAAAGCCGCCACCTTAGTCAAACAGCTCGCACCAGGTCCTGCAGCTCCCAGTCTCCTTCCCAAACTTCGCCCCGAATCCTCATGCCACTAGTGTCCCCCCTGCCAGCCAGGCTGATAGTTTGAACGGAATAAAGACAAGGGGTAACCTGAGAAAGTGTACACTTTGGGACGGGGGTGGGGGGGGGGGTTAATTTAGCTTTCGATTTTGCAAAGCTCCTTTCTTTATCAGTGGATGAACTGGGACCCTGAAGCCAAGCATCCCTGAATTTGGGGATATTTAAAGCCCAGATCTAAATTTTGCAACTTAGGCCCATTTCTATGTTGTGTGTAAACAGAGAAGCAAAATGCCCCAAGCTAGCCTGCAGAGAGGACATGTCATGTACACGTCCACACCAGCCCCTTGGGCACAGCTTTCTCCTGAGCATCCTTGAAGGATGAGGCCATAACTCCTGCTGCAGGCACCAAGCGTGAGTCAGTGGGAAGTGGGAACTCCCTGATTCTCATGAAACACTCAACGCTTGGCAGGATCAGCTCTATTAACATGCTTCTGTGGAGGGCAAGTCTACGTCTCTGAGGAATTCACCCAAGCAGGGCCCAGTGGGAAACCAGCCTGTGGTTTACACAGGAAGATTTTTTTTACTCCTCTTGGCAGTAACATTGCCTCACTGAGAACAACCTGCAGCACCGTCACTTCCTCAGATCAGTCTCTTAGTATCTCAGACTAACCACATGGAGCCAGAAATCCTTCTCTGTGTGCACTTCTCACTTTGTACGATGCAAAAAAAAAAAAAATTCTTTATTCAACTTTGCCCTGCAGATTAGCTCTTGAAATGCTGCAGTTACTCTCCTCCTTTATGCTTAAACTTGTTAACATGTTATCTCTGCCTTTCCCCGAAGTGATGGATAGAAAACAGACGACAGCCGCTTCTTTTCTGCCCTTTGGCTCTGCTTGACAGACAGGGTGTATAGCTAGATTCAAAGGGTTCCACTGTCTTTCACATACCTACACCAGCTCAATACAAATATGTAAATCCAGCAATTTATGCTTTGCTTGAGAAGAGGCTTCATACAATGTTTTGTGGAAGAGGAACACGGGAGTTCAAATCTGCTACTCCAGACCCTTTCAGAACTCACCAGAGGTTCACACTACTGTTTTCACCCTCATAATGTTCTGGAGAGAACCTAATCCACTTTGATCATTGTCTTTTCTCGGGGAAGGCTGGTGTGAAGGGTGGGTTATTTTTGGACTATCTGTGCCTGATTAAACATTAAAGAAACAGTGCATCACCACCCGGCATCTATCACTTAAAAGCACTCAGCTGGAAGTCTAAATAGCTAAAGAAACAAATCCAAAACCAAACACTGTTGTCAGATGCCTTCTGAGACGAAAGCCCAAGTATCCAGGATGAAGACAGGTTGCTGTTTTACAATTTGTTAGGAACACCAGTCAGACCATCGTGTCTCATATCCTGCCCCTGGCAGTGCCCTACACCCAATGCTTTACCAGCCTCTAACAAAGGCTGTTCCATTGTGCTGCGTGGTGCATGGGAGGAAATATTCCTTACTGACCCCCTATGCCAATCAGCTAGTGTCCCGGTTGGAAGATCTAGCTGTATTCTTTGGCAAGCATGCTGGCTAAGGAGGAGGTGCTCTACAAAGATAGTAGTCATTGCTGAACAAGAATTAACGCCCCCGTTAAAACTCGGAGAGACTGTGGTAAGCCAGCAGAGCACGTGAGCCTTATATTCCGAATGCTTTCGTTACCCAGGACCACTAGCACATGGTAGGTGAGGCCAGCAAAGCTGGATAGAAGCCTGGCACAGAGGCACCCACAACAGAATGATGAAATATGGTGGAGTTACACCACATGGGAGACCCACCCTGGTTTTGCACTTCCTGGGCCAGTGGGTGGAAAGCTTTGTGAGCTGAGGATAAGGGAAGGACTTCCAGCTGCAGGGTCAAAGTTGTGTGTGTTTGTGAAATATTGCAACAAATCTGTAGCCACATAGGGTATCCTGGTGGTCATTGGGACCATAGGAATTGCCATGCTGGATCAGACCTTTGATCAATGGCTAGTACCACATGTCCCAGAGAAAGGAGTGGCAGACGTGGGAATACTCTTCCTCTGACATAGGTCTCATCCTGAGGTCCAATAGCTAGAGATTGGCTCAAACACTGAAGCAGGAGGTTTCAACAAAATTAATCCCAATAATTCTGGATATCTGTGTAAGTGTCCCAGGTCCCTTTGACTCTTGTTAAATTCTTGGCCTAAAAGACTTCCTGTGGCTATGAGTTCCTTCCACCATCTAATTCCGCGTGGTGTGAAAGAGCGTGGTCTTTTGTCAGATTTGAATTGCCTCCTTTTAATTTCACGGAATGTCACCTTGTCCTGTGTTCTGAGGCCAGGTGAGTGTCCCCCCATACCATTCATTATTTTACAGAATTTTATCCTGTCCCCTCTTATTTGTCTCCTTCCTAAGGGAAGGAATCCCAGTCTCTTCAATCTCTCTATGTGGGAAGGTTTTTCCAGACCCATGATCATTCTCAAGTATCAGGGGGTAGCCGTGTTAGTCTGTATCTACAAAAACAACAAGGAGTCTGGTGGCACCTTAAAGACTAACAGATTTATTTCAGCATAAGCTTTTGTGAGTAAAAACCTCACTTCTTCGGATGCATAGAGTGAAAGTTACAGATGCAGGCATTATATACTGACACATGGAGAACAGGGAGTTACTTCACAAGTGGAGAACCAGTGTTGACAGGGCCAATTCAATCAGGGTGGATGTAGTCCACTCCCAATAATAGATGAGAAGGTGTCAATTCCAGGAGAGGAAAAGCTGCTTCTGTAATGAGCCAGCCACTCCCAGTCCCTATTCAAGCCCAGATTAATGGTGTTGAATTTGCAAATGAACTTTAGTTCTGTTGTTTCTCTTTGAAGTCTGTTTCTGAAGTTTTTTTGTTCAATGATAGTGACTTTTAAATCTGTAATAGAATGACCAGGGAGACTGAAGTGTTCACTTACTGGCTTATGTATGTTACCATTCCTGAAGTCCGATTTGTGTCCATTTATTCTTTTGCGGAGGGACTGTCCGGTTTGGCCAATGTACATGGCAGAGGGGCATTGCTGGCACATGATGGCATATATAACATTAGTAGACGTGCAGGTGAATGAGCCCCTGATGGTGTGGCTGATGTGGTTGGGTCCTCTGGTGCTGTTGCCAGAGTAGATATGGGGACAGAGTAGGCAACGAGGTTTGCTACAGGGATAGGTTCCTGGGTTGGTGTTTCTGTGGTGTGGTGTGTAGTTGCTGGTGACTATTTGCTTCAGGTTGGCGGGTTGTCTGTAAGCGAGGACTGGCCTGCCTCCCAAGGTCTGTGAGAGTGAGAGATCATTTTCCAGGATAGGTTGTAGATTGTGGATAATGCGCTGGAGAGGTTTTAGCTGGGGGCTGTATGTGATGGCCAGTGGTGTTCTGTTATTGTCCTTGTTGGGCCTGTCCTGTAGTAGATGATTTCTGGGTACCCGTCTTGCTCTGTCAATCTGTTTCCTCACTTCCCCAGGTGGGTATTGTAGTTTTACGAATGCTTGATAAAGATCTTGTAGGTGTTTGTCTCTGTCTGAGGGGTTGGAGCAAATTCGGTTGTATCTTAGGGCTTGGCTGTAGACAATGGATCGTGTGATGTGTCTTGGATGGAAGCTGGAGACATGTAGGTCCGTATAGCGGTCAGTAGGTTTCCGGTATAGGGTGGTGTTTATGTGACCATCACTTATTTGTACTGTAGTGTCCAGGAAGTGGATCTCTTGTGTGGACTGGTCCAGGCTGAGGTTGATAGTGGGGTGGAAATTGTTGAAGTCCAGGTGGAATTCTTCAAGGGCCTCCTTTCCGTGGGTCCATATGATGAAGATGTCATCAATGTAGCGCAAGTAGAGGAGGGGCACTAGGGGACGAGAGCTGAGGAAGCGTTGTTCTAAGTCAGCCATAAAAATGTTGGCATACTGTGGGGCCATGCGGGTACCCATAGCAGTGCCACTGACTTGAAGGTATAAGTTGTCCCCAGGTCTGAAGTGATTGTGGGTGAGGACAAAGTCACAAAGCTCAGCCACCAGGCTTGCTGTGGCCTCATCAGGGATACTGTTCCTGACAGCTTGTAGTCCATCCTCATGTGGAATATTGGTATAAAGTGCTTCGACATCCATGGTGGCCAGGATGGTGTTTTCAGGAAGAACATCAATGCATTGTAGTTTCCTCAGGAAGTCGGTGGTGTCTTGAAGATAGCTGGGAGTGCTGGTAGCATAGGGTCTGAGGAGAGAGTCCAAATAGCCAGATAATCCTGCTGTCAGAGTGCCAATGCCTGAGATGATGGGGCGTCCAGGGTTTCCGGGTTTATGGATCTTGGGTAACAGATAGAATACCCCTGGTCGGGGTTCTGGGGATGTGTCCATGTAGATTTGTTCCCGTACTGTAGCTGGGAATTTCTTGAGCAGATGGTGTAGTTTCTTTTGGTATTCCTCAGTGGGATCAGAGGATAGTGGCCTGTAGAATGTGGTCTTGGAGAGTTGCCTGGCAGCCTCCTGTTCATAATGATCATTCTCAGCGCCCTTGTCTTGAATGCCTTCTATATCCTTTTTGAGATGGGGTGACCAGTGCTGCACACTGTATTCCAGGTAGTCACCATTGATTTATAAACAGGCTTAATACTGAATTTCATCTGCCGATGCGTTGCCCATTACCTAGCTCTCAGTACCTGACTAACCTAAATAACTCTGTCATCTGCAGATTTTGCTACTTCACTACTCACCCTGCTTTTCAAATTAATATATTAAACCCAGGACTTGGTACAGAGCCTTCAGTCCCCACCTTTTGCCATGATGAAAACTCACCATTTAATCCTACTCTTTGCTTGGCTTTACCAGTTTTTGATCCTTGATGATACTTTGCCTCAGTCCATGACTAGCTTCTTTAGAAGTCTCATGCCAGACCTTGTCAAAGGCTTTTGGGGAGTTTAAATAAGTTACGCCAACTAGTTCTCCTTCATCGATTACTTTATTGACACTTCCAAAGAATTCCAAAGAGATTAGTGGGACAATTTCCCTTTGCAGAAACAGTGCTGGTTAGGTCTTACTGTATTATGATCTTCTACATGTTTTATTAGCCTGTTTTAAATGATCATTTGAATCAATTTGCAAAGTATAGATGTAAGGCTAACTGAGCTAATTTCTAGGATCAAATTTTGCTACACTTCAATCCAATCCACTGGCACAGTGGCTGTTTTTAATGAGATGGTATATTTTAGTTGGCACTCAGCCACCTCATGCTTAAGCGCCTTCAAAAGTCTTGGATGTAGACTATTTGGGTCCGGTGAATTACCGTTTTTTAAAGGATCAGTTTGCTCCAGAACTTCTGAGACCTCAGTCTCTGATGGCACCTCATCTTTGTTATGAGAAAAGAGCAGCCCCTACAGACTTGGCAGTGAAGCCTGATTAAAAGAGTTCATTTAGCTTTGCAACAATGTCCTTATTTCCCTTCATCACACCCTGTGACAGGGCAGACCAGGCCTTCACTGCCCCCAGACAAAGAGCTCTTCCCCGACACATCCACCTGTAGGAAACGTGTCACTTGCGAAAGCAGGGCAGTGAGATTAGACCTCCAAGCACTGCCTAGAAAGGCCGCTCTGGCTCTGGCATCAGCAGAACCACCAAGACTTGATTCCCTAGCAACTCGAAGGGCTGGGAGGAGGCAGCAGCCAACCATCTATATAACCAAATAGATAGGAAGTCTTGACTGCTTCTAAGAGGAGAGCTGGTGGAGCTAGGGCAGGAGAGCAGCTCACAGTCCTACCCCAAAAGCACCAGGCCTGGGTCAGGGCCTCACAACCTGACTGCACCTTCACTTCAAGCGTTCAACAAGCATCATTTTGGAGTTAAAGCCCAGCAGGACACTTTTGTGTTGAATTACAATTAACTGTGACAGGTCTAACAAGGGGTTCATGGCATGAGACACTGAGCTGGCTCTCCCTTGAACCCTGGGGGATCCCGTAGACCTACCAGTTCTTTCACAGATGTCCTGCTTTTCATATATTCACATTATCTCTTGGTGGGCTGGGTTTTTTTACACCTTTCATTATTTGCTCTCTGAATTCCATTTTGGCCCTTCTAATTTCCCTCTTACATACTGCCAGCTGTGATTTATGCTCCTGTTTATTGGCTTCTCTAAGGTCAGATTTCCAAGCCTGGATGATTTCTATGTATCACGAATAGCCTCTCAAACCTGCTATTTAGCCAGATGGTTTACTTCATGCCTCAATGGTTCCCTTTTTGTGCCTCAGCAAGCATCTTCTGAGACAATTACTGATTCTTAAGTAGCATCCGTACCATCTCCCAGGATTTTGCTTCCTTTACTTTTAAAGTTAGGGCCTTTTTTATCTATGCACTTCATTTTTCTAGAGACTCCCTTTCTACAATTTGTTTGCTGTAGCCTGTTGCTGTCCAGAACGCCACAGTAGTAGCAGAGAGAGAACCTAAATCTTCCTGGTCTGAAACTCCAAGTCTCCACCATCGGAGTTCAAGAAGAATCACCATTAGCCATACAGTATAGGGCCTGTGACACATAGAAGTCAGACATTGAGGGCTGTTCTAGAGAGCCAGTTGCACCCTGGCCAATGAGGACTGCACATGTACACCTTTCAGGATCAGGGCCCAATGACAAAGGACTGTCTAGGCGCTGTAGTAGAGGCGCTGCAGTTGAATGCAGTTTTTATATCCAGATCTTAAAAAAAATATATTCACCCCAGCTTATAATATTACAAGAGACTGTTACACTCCTGTAAGTCAGGAAATGGAGAGAAAGCTGGGATGACCCTGTGAGCTCATTTCGGCGCAGCTCACCTCTCACCCCAGCAGAGCTAGAGGGACAAGATCGAGCCAGTGGAAAGCCCCGTATCAGCCAGCCAGTACAGGGCTCCAGGATGTCTAGTGTGCAGGCAAAGGAAGGATCACTCTGGAGATCAGAGAGGGCTGGGTGCAGTGAGAGCAGAGGGAAGGCTGGGTGGGCAGCAGGCAGCCTGAGAACTAGGACTAAGGACTAAGACTAAGAGCCAGGCAGGGAAGCAGACATTTTTCACAAGGTATCAGTGGTAAGATACAGGCAGCCCAAGAAGCCCTACAAGGTGTATACCCTGTACCAGCTGCTCCTAAGGGCTGGTCTAGGTACTCTTCTTTATTTGTGTTGGAGGTAAGGGGAGTTGCTCCTTTTAGTTTCTGGCCGGCCTAGTAAAGCAATCATGCAAACCCAAAACCTGCAGCTGTGTAGGCCACAGAGGTAGCTCCCGTAACACTTTCAACACTAGCCTCCCAGGCTCCTGGTACAGTGGGTATCCCACTAGAGGGAACTATACTACAGGACTCACAGCAACCCCTGGCAGCAGGGGCAGGTACAATACCACAACACAGCAAGGAGGAATGTGTGCAGTGAACACAGTTCAAGCAGAGACTACGCTGGAATTTGGGCCAAAAACTAGTCAGACAATGTGGGATAAAAAAAACAGTAATAAAATCAGTCCGCTCAGACGGAAATCAGGCCTGCCCAAAACGCAGAGGATGAGTTTGTCAGCTCAGCTCCGGATAGATCTGAGGTGATCATGTGCTAGCTGAGATCACACCCCATTGAGCCAGGAGCTGTATGGACATAGCAAGAAAATCCCTGACTCAAAGAACCTCCAGTCCAAAACCGATCTGATAGACCAGGGATGGGCAAACTATGGCACGCGGGCCACATCCGGCCTGTGGGACTGTCCTGCCCGGCCCCTGAGCTCCTGGCCCAGGAGGCTAGCCCCCAGCCCCTCCCCCACTGTCCCCTCTCCCACACAGCCTCAGCTCGCTCGCTCCACCGCCGGCGCAATGCTCTGGGCGGCGGGGCTGTGAGCTCCTGGGGCAGTGCAGCTGCAGAGCCCGGCCTGACCCAGTGCTCTGAGCTGCGTGGTGACTGCGGTGGCGGCAGTGTGGCCCGGCTTCAGCCGGGCGGCACGGCTGTAGTGCCGCCAGCCACTGGTGCTCCAGGCAGCACGGTAAGAGGGCAGGGAGTGGGGGGGTTGGATAGAGGGCAGGGGAGTTCAGGGTGGTGGTCAGGGGGCGGGGGTGTGGATAGGTGGCGGGGCAGGGAAATAGGGAGTTGAATGGCGGCAGGGGTCCCGGGGGGGGGGCAGTCAGGAAGGAGGGTTGGATGGGGCGGCGGGGGGCAGTCAGGGTCTGGGGATGGTCAGGGGACAGGGAGCGGGGGTGTGTGGATGGGGCAGGGGTCCCGTGGGGGCCGTCAGGGAACAGGCGGGGTTGGATGGGGCAGGAATCCCGAAGGGGGGGGGGCACAACCCCCTCCCCTAACCTGCCCTCCATATAATTTCCGAAACTTGATTCGGCCCTCAGGCCAAAAAGTTTACCCACCCCTGTGATAGACAGAGGGTGGGAGGGGAGACAGGAATCTGTTGTTTGAGGTCAATGGTAGAGTTGGGTACAGAACACAGGTCTCTCAAAACTCTACCCACTGGGCCACACCATCTCTCAGCCAAGAGGTGTGCTGATCCTCTTTAAGGAGAAATACCCTGGTTGCAGCTTTGCTAGCCCTGTATCTGAGCCCCTTCAGCACCAAGCTTGTGAAAACAGTTGGAGAGATGTTCGTAAGAGATTTTTAAAAATGGATGAAAAGATCCATCGATATCTCAGTCGGGTCCAGTGAACAATGCACTAAATATGATGGCCATGTGCTCTCCCCCTTACAGGCCTCTCTCTGTGAAAGGAACTTGCCATGGAAAAGAAAGATCTGGGAATTGGGATTTCCTTGCAAGTCCAATGAGAGGTAAATAGAGGTATGACCCTAACAGCATCCCAATGCAAGAGGGCCAGGGGCCCACTGGTATCTGGTAGCAAGTTTCAGCCAGCCTGACCAGGTCAGTTTACCCCAACTCACTAATGTCATGACCTGGATCTAGAAGGTATCACATTAGACATCAATAGACAGCAAATAACATACTGCTCAGTGCAGGGCTGACAGCCAACAGGCAATGTAAGTAACGCAGCCTCTACACAGACACTGTCTCACCCTAACTACATCAACCTAAGCAGAGGTGGAGTTGTTAGGTTGGGGTAGCGGGTGACGTACACTGGCAGGAGCACCGTTGTGGTGTGGACGTTTACGTAGTTAGGTCAACGTGAGCTGCCTTACATCGACCTAACACTGTAGCGTGGACCAGGCCTTGGGAAGGCCCAATGCCTAGATAGTAGAGAGGGCAGAAAGAAGCCGTAATGTAGGGTTTGATTCTGGAGTAAATGAACCCCTCTAATGGAGAGCACAGTGCTTAGCAGAAGTGCAGTAAGATGCCACTGGACCTGCCATTGTTCAGAGGATACAATTAGGAGATCCAAACAGGTCATTGGCTAAAAAATGATCATCCTTCATCCAGCTCCCCTGGTATTTTACAAGAAACCCCTCACAGCCTCAGGACTTGCCGTTATTCAAGCCTGCCACCTACTGGCCCCTCGATCACGAGCCAGAACAGAAGTGGAAAAGGAAACTAGATAGCGCTTTCTGAACTAGCATTAGTCCCCGTATCAGTTTTTGACCAACCCTATACTGCCACCAGAGGTTTCATGCCATTCTCAGAAGAACGGTGTAATTATGATGAATTCTGTCTGCGATATGCTTTTATATCCTATGCCTTATGTTACATTGGAACTGGGGAAAGGGCTAACGTCAAATGTGAATCAGCTGATCAGACTGAGGTTTTGCAATGCAGGCCCATCCACCAGCAAAGTTCTCTCTGTTTCGTTACTCACCCGAGATTAAGCTGATGGCAGAAAAGGCTATTCCTGAACTCACTGTATTCCCTTCGAGTGACTAAAAGCCTTCCGTTCTAACAAGCCTTCAGCTCTGTGCAGCGAACTCACTCAAGAAAATATCAGAGGGGTAGCCGTGTTAGTCTGAATCTGTAAAAAGCAACAGAGGGTCCTGTGGCACCTTTGAGACTAACAGAAGTATAGGGAGCATAAGCTTTCGTGGGTAAGAACCTCACTTCTTCAAATCTGAAGAAGTGAGGTTCTTACCCACGAAAGCTTATGCTCCCTATACTTCTGTTAGTCTCAAAGGTGCCACAGGACCCTCTGTTGCTTTTCACTCAAGAAAGTTCCTTCTACGTTGAAATCAAGTTGGTTCGAAACTAGTCTCAAGGAACTTTGAGCTATTTCTTATAGTGTGTCTACACTACCCGCCGGATCGGCGGGCAGCAATCGATCCAGTGGGAATTGATTTATTGTGTCTAGTCTAGACGTGATAAATCAACCCCCGAGCGCTCTCCCATCGACTCCTGTACTCCACCGCCACCAGAGGCGCAGGCAGAGTCGACGGGGCAGCGGAAGCAGTCGACTCACCGCAGTGAGGACACCACGTAAGTCGATCTAAGTACGTCAACTTCAGCTACATTATTCACGTAGCTGAAGTTGCGTAACTCAGATCGATCCCCGCGGTGTAGACCAGGGCTTAGTTGCTTTAGTGCTGAACAACATATCTAGCAAATATGCTTCCCTCGCTGCTACCAGAAACACAGTACATGGCACAGCACACACCGAGGGTAGCATCAAGCAAGTCAACAGTTAGTGGGAATCTACTGTCAGAACACAAGCATGTCATGCTACCTAGTATTATTGAAGCTTTATATTACAGTAGCACCAAAAGTCCACAATCAGGTTGGGGCCCATTGTGCTAGGTACTGTACAACCCTAGAGCCCCAGTCGTGCAATGAGCGCTGCGCATATAGACACACACAGCCCACTGAGAGCAGGCACATGGATCCACCAGCATGGAGGTCATTGCAGGATCAGGGACTAGGGCAGGGTTTGCTTAGTCAGGCATGAAAGGGAATTATCCAGGTTTAGGGATTCTTCTTGAATATTCAGACGAAACACCCTTGGCCCTCTAGGCGATGGTGGTGATGGCCACTGCTCTCAGCCCCAGCCACACCCTGGGCTCTCAGTGGTTTCCAAGGTAACCCATTGCAGAATGTCACACTGACAGGAAAATGGAGTTTGAATAACGAGGGACACATTGTCATTGCCCCTGGACTTTCCTCCTCGGTTTTCTAGAGGAGCAAGATGTGCTCTAAGTGAGATTGTCTCCCACTTCCACCTGGGGCGAACGTGTTTCCTTAGACCTGGTGAGGGATTTTGTCACTGTTCTAGGCAATTTGAGCCAAAAGAGCAAGGCTTCCACCCAAGCCCTCACACACGCTGCAGTCTCCTACCTTGTGCTCCAAGACAGCTGTCCTCAGTTCTCTCTTCACCCAGATGCCTTTGTCGTTGCTTTAGGTTTAGCACTCCAGGCAGATTAAAAACCCACTTCTCCTCAGGGAATAGGAGTCCAAACCAACAGCCCAGATTTTCTTTCCCAGTGTGTGGTACACAGGCTCTACAGCAGAGGGCTGTGCAGATTTCTACCCTTGATGCAGTGGGGCTCAGGGAAATTTCCACTCACCCACTACAGGAAGCAAATGCCCAGTCTGAACATCAGGCCTGCTATGTTGCCTTGCCTGAGGCCACCTCTGTCATATCTTTCCCTTCCCAAGTTCCTCCAAAGAAGCACTTCCTCTCCCAAGTGCCTTCTGCTGTCTGGTTCTGCAGAACACCATGCAATAACAAGGACTATCCATAGCATCTCACAGGAGTAAGGAATGAGAGCTGCATATATAAAGCCTGACGCCTTCCCAGCATGCATTTCTCCAGAGCTAGCAACTCTCATCGGCCCTTGGAAGTACAAATCCCAGCATTCCTCTGATGTAGACTGAACCCCAAAGCCTATCTTAAAGGGCCCACATACTCTATTAACACGGAGAATGATATTTTTCCACGGGTCTGGTCCTTTCAAAGGCCCCCAAATGCAATAGTTCCTTGGCGATGTGACCTGTGTACAGCTGGCAAGTGGAAGTGTTCATTCCAAATACGGTATTTTCATTGCTCTCAACCGCTCCCATCTGCAAAAAGATTTCTTAAAATGCTACAGGACAAGGACCCCGAATGCATTATTTCTATAATCTCATGAGTTTGAAGCCAGTCTTGTCATTTCTTGGGACCTGTTTTGAGATTTTTTTTTTTTAACAATTGTTTGCCCAACGTACCACCTTATCAGGAGCTGATTTTCAAGGGTGGGTACACATCTCTTTCTGAAAATTAGGCCCCTTTAGCTGCCTCAGTTTGCACCGCCAAAATCACTGGTTACTTTGGCCAACAGCGATGCTATTGTGAAAAAGGCTAATATCATTATGGAGAGTATTAATAGGAGTGTCATAGTATAAGACATGGGAGATAATTGGCCTGCTCCACTCAGTACTGCTGAGGCCTCAGCTGGAGTGTTGCATCCAATTCTTAGTGCCACACTCCAGGAAAGATGTGGACAACTTGGAATAAGTCCGGAGGAAACCACCAAAAATGAGAAAAGGTTTAGAAAAACCTGAGCTATGAGGACAGGTTAAAAAAAATGAGCACGTTTAGTCTTGAGAAAAGAAGACTGAGGTGTGACCTGATAACACACTTCAAATCCATTAAGGGCTGTTACAGAGAGCACAGTGATTAGTTATTCTCCATGTCCACTGAAGGTAGGACAAGAAGGAATGGGTTTAACCTGTAGCAAGGGAAATTTTGCGAGTCATGCCTGACCAACCTGATTGCCTTCTATGATGAGATAACTGGCTCTGCGGATATGGGGAAAGTGGTGGACGTGATATACCTTGACTTTAGGAAAGCTTTGATACGGTCTCCAACAGTATTCTTGCCAGCAAGTTTAAGAAGTATGGATTGGATGAATGCACTATAAGGTGGATAGAAAGCTGGCTAGATCGTCGGGCTCAACGGGTAGTGATCAACAGCTCGATGTCTAGTTGACAGCTAGTATCAAGCGGAGTGCCCCAGGGGTCGGTCCTGGGGCCAGTTTTGTTCAACATCTTCTTTAATGATCTGGATGATGGGATAAATTGCACCCTCAGCAAGTTCGCTGATGACACTAAGCTGCGGGGAGAGGTAGATACGCTGGAGGGTAGGGTCCAGAGTGATCTAAACAAATTGGAGGATTGGGCCAAAAGAAACCTGATGTCCACAAGGACAAGTGCAGAGTCCTGCACTGAGGACGGAAGAATCCCATGCACCGCTACAGGCTGGGAACCGACTGGCTAAGCGACAGTCCTGCACAAAAGGACCTGAGGATTACAGTGGATGAGAACCTGGATATGAGTCAGCAGTGTGCCCTTGTTGCCAAGAAGGCTAACAGCATATTGGGCTGCATTAGTAGGAGCGCTGCCAGCAGATCGAGAGAAGTGATGATTCCCCTCTATTCGACACTGGTGAGGCCACATCTGGAGTACTGCATCCAGTTTTGGGCCCCCCACTACAGAAAGGATGTGGACAAATTGGAGAGAGTCCAGCGGAGGGCAAAGAAAATGATTAGGGGGATGGGGTGCATGACTTATGAGGAGAGGCGGAGGGAACTGGTCTTATTTAGTCTACAGAAAAGAAGAGTGAGGGGGGATTTGATAGCAGCCTTCAACTACCTGAAAGGGGGTTCCAAAGAGGATGGACCTCGGCTTTCTCAGTGGTGGTAGATGACAGAACAAGGAGCAATCGTCTCAAGTTGCAGTGGGGGAGGTCTAGGTTGGATATTAGGAAACACTATTTCACTAGGAGGGTGGTGAAGCACTGGAATGGGTCACTATTTCACTAGGGAGGTGGTGGAATCTCCATCCTGAGAGGTTTTTAAGGCCTGTCTTGACAAAGCCCTGGCTGGGATGATTTAGTTGGGGATTGGTCCTGCTTTGAACAGGGATTTTACCGGATGACCTCCTGAGGTCTCTGGCAACCGTAATCTTCTGTGATTCGGGTTAGATATTAGGAAAAACTTTCTAGCTATAAAAATAGCTCAGATTTGGAACAGGCTTCCAAGGGAGGTTGTAGAATCCCTTTCAGTGGAGATTTTAAAGAACAGGATGGACAAACACCTGTTAGGGATGGTCTAGATTTACTTTGTCCTGCCTCAGCTGGACTTCTTGAGGTCCCTTCCAGCTCAGCGTTGCTGTGATTCTGTGATAAGGTCTCACATATAGAAGATGCTGTTTTGCAAAAACGATGTGCCTGCAGTAAGGTATCAGTCTTTGGCAATCAGATGCAAACTCAAAGCCATATCTTGTAATGAAGGCATGGCTGATGGTTTCTGTTCCATTTCCACAGACAAAGGACACCTAAGCCCCTAGGAGGGCAAATGCTCCTTTGCTTGCCCACTCCCCTACGTCTCTTCAACACCTTTCTTATCCTGCAGCTAATACACTGTAATCTTGGAGTTCTGATTCCATGGTGTTGCATTTAAAGGACAGAAACCCATATGAAATTGGAGTATTTTGCTGCAGTCTGGAAAGTAAATTAGCAGAGAGGGAAACAGCATGAAAAAGTCACCCTACAGAAAAAAAAAGTCAGCAGGCTTCCAAACTGGGAAGGTCCTATAGGGAATAAAATGCCAAGCATCCGTCTTCTGTACAATGGCACATATCCAGGGAGACAGGCGAGTGGCTGAGTCTGGCGGGATGGCTGCAGATCAAACTGATGCTGCGCATGCTTGGTATAAACAATGACAGCGGGAAGGATTTAAACTCTGCTTGATGCTTTCTTTAATCTGCCACGAGAGAAAAATGTTACTGTAGGTTTGTCTATTCTGATGACCTTGTCATGTGACAGGGTCACTCCTTTCCACAGCTACCCAGTTAGCCTTTGATTTTGCCATCTCAGCAGACTGACCCTGACTGAACTGTTCCAGATCAATCCAAAGGTACGAGCAGTTAATGGCAGAGGTAAATGCCCCCATCTCTGTATTTCAGTGGCATGGTACTTGCTTTTTATTGGACAATGCTTTACACTTCTGTCCATCCCTGCTTAATTTCACCCAAAGCTCAGGAGCCCCCTGGATTCTAGCAGTGAGGTTTCAACCTTTTTCCTACTGTGACACCCTCTATTACAACAGAGAAAAGTCCCGAGATCGCACTCACATGGGTCCTTAAAGACAGAGCTGATGGTCAGAAGCCCCAGCTTGAGAAGCTCTGGTTTCTACACACTGGATTGTCTATGGATTGTGTGAAAAGTGTGTATTACAAACACAACCCCAACCTTTTAGTCTGAGCATTTAGGTAAGCGCCAGAGTTTTCTAGCCAGCTGTCAAATGCTGCCATGTCAAGCAGAGTCCTTCCCTGTAACAGTGCTGAGGCCCCAGAGCCTGGACCTGCCAGGGACTGATTCAGAGCCGGGCACTGGTTAGAGCAGCTCGAAGGGCTGCCCTACATTATACCCCTGCTGTAGAATGGCCTGGTGTATGAACACACTGGCTGTGCCTCCCCAGGCCCAGCCCTGCAGCAGGGACGCTTGGCTGGAAAGACAGCGGGATAAAGCAGATGGGGTTTGGGGCCAGCACGGTAGATATTCACTGAAAAGTGCTTGTGTCCCTTTGGACCAGCTATGATGGTGCAGAGGGGTGAATTCCACACTTGGTTAATAAATAATCTAGGTAGATAGACAGAAAGACATGCACAGGGAAGACCAGGGCTGACTCCAGCTTTTTTGCTGCCCCAAGCAGCGAAGCAGGGGGGGGGAAATAAATAAATAAAGCTGCGATCAGTGGCACTTCGGCGGCAGGTCCTTCCCTCCGAGAGGGACTGAGGGACCTGCCGCCGAATTGCCGCCAAAGACCTGGACGTACCGCCCCTTTCCATTGGCCACCCCAAGCACCTGCTTCCTTTGCTGGTGCCTGGAGCTGGCCCTGGGGAAGACTCGGACTAATACAAGAGGTTGCCTAATTCAGATACTTGTCATTGAAATTATATCCCTTACCCTGTGCTCTGCCAGCTGTGAATTACATTGTGCTGCTGCTATGGAGAACAAAGACCCCTTCATTTTGATCCCGTCCATTCCTTATTAGTGTCACCATCAATGAAATAAGACAACGTGGGAATGGCATGTCCCTTTCAATTGGAATTTATTAAATAGCCAGGATTGAGTGAGCAATTTGATTAGCTAGCTAAACTACCAGCCTCAATTATAGATTAATTATAGGTCTGCAGTTGACAACTACTGTGTCAACATTTCTATCAACGTAAGGGAGCCCCCTGTAAAAGCTTCATCTTTCTTCTGAGCCCTGTTCTCTCACGTGTGCATGCCACCTCGTGTTGTTTTTGAGCTCAGACTCTCTACTACGGTACAGATGTTTCTATTACAACAGTGCACAAAGGCTTCAGGTAGAATACAGACCCCCCACCCCCCAGGCCCTGCACAGACGTACAGTAAGACAGTTCCTTCATTGAGGAGCTCTCAGTCTAAAAGCACCAAACAGGAGTCGGAGGACAACTAGTGAAATGACTTGCACAAAGGCACAGAGCAGGTCAGTGGCACAGCTAGGAACAGAACTAGTCAGTCTGCTCAGTTTCATGGCTGCTATTCAGTGGCCCTGCATGAAACTGACAAGATCATGTCAGTTGCACTCAGCCGCTGAGGAGGATCCCATGGTCTGTTGCTCCCGGAAAGCCCGGCTGTATGAACTGCCCAGGTGAGCCCAGAGCTATCAAACGCCCAGCTGTCCTCAGGGCAGGGGATGCATAGCCAGGAGAGGCTTCCGTATTCCGGGCGCTGTGACGGGGCGGCTGCAAGCCCTACCTTAAACTGGAGCTGGGCTTCTGGCCCCTAGACCCTGCTGCAGAGCCAGGACTTTCAGGCTTCTAGCTCCCGGGCAGGTAGAAGCTGGAACCCCGGCTTAGCTTGCAGGGAGCCAGGCAGGTTTTCTGGAAGGGAGAGCTCTGGAGGACCCTACCTGCCATTTGACAAAACTGAACTGGTTTTGTGAAACATTTTGGGTTCAACAAATCAGCATTTTCTGATGGAACTCTTGTCAGAAAAGTTTCCAACCACCTCTAATAGAACCTAGGACTCCTATTTTTTATGTTGGGTTGTTTTTTATATTTCTAACTACTCGTTCCCGCAATCCTCACTGCCACTCCACAGATGGAGGGACCAGGTAGGTTGACCAGATGTCCTGATTTTATAGAGACAGTCCCGATATTTAGGGCTATATCTCTTATAGGCACCTATACCTCCCTCCCCGTCCTGATTTTTCACACTTGCTGTCTGGTCACCCTAGGACCAGGACACTAGAAGTCCAGGGAGGGGGTCTGCCCTCATTCTGTGCCATTCTGCCCTGCTCTGTCAAGGTGTCTTTTGCTGACTCACGCAGCATCATTTCAAAGGCAAGGACCAGGATCTGTCATTACCATGGAGCTTCTGCTCTTTCTCTCTTCCATTCCACCTGCTATAGAGAAAGGGTACAAGGACTACAGTGTTTACTTCACCTCTTAGGAGGTAGTAGCCGATAGTGTCACTGCTGCTCTGTGGAAGATTACTCAGACTAGTACCACCCCTAAGGAATTTACTATCTCGCTAAGCTACTGGCGCAGGGCTCTAAGGGAAGGATCCTGGCTGCTAGCAAGTAGCCAGAAGCACGGTTCTTCCTTCCCCTTTTCAGTATGCCCTTCCTTTCCCCCATTCCACCACGCACTATACTGAGTTATTTGCATATGCAAAGAATTACACAAATTAATTGTGATGGGAAATCACAATAAAGCAAGAGGAAGCTGGTACAATTACCCTGATTTACTGTCCCCTTGTCTAAATTTAGAGAGTAGGACTTGTCAGTAAATTGTACCCCAATGTTTGAGGCGGCACATACCTTTTATCTGAAGAGCTGACCTTTTTCCACGAAGGTGACTAAATAAATCCACATAGCCTTTGCCCCTTTTGCACATACCTTCTCTAGAGACACTAGACCCCCTTCCTGGTTTGTGTGTGGAAAGAAAGGCATAGAGGGCAGAAATTGTTTGTTGTGTTTTAAATTGAACAAGAGTTAGTAACGAGCGCAACAGAAAGCGATGAGTGTCGCCGGCCAGTGAGCCACCCAGCACATGTAGATGATATAATGATCCTTTAATAGCACCATTATGAGATGACGCACCACACATTGGAGACAGTTATGCTAGGCGCATGAGACAGCTCTCCAAATGAGCCCTAATATACAGCAATGCGATTGAATGCCCATTTCCACACATTTGTGTGCATACTTCAATCGACATTTGCCATGCAATGGAAAGTGTGCGGTGGGGGAGAGTCAATATGTTACAGAATGGCTTTTGCTGATGTAATAAAGTTAATTGCTGTCAAGTTCCTCCTTCATGTGCTGGTTCTTTGGCTTCTGGTCCTGTTGGATCCTCAATTTACTTTAAAAAAAAGAAAAGGAAAGGAAACAAATCATAGTTAAAGCATTCAGTGTTAACAAAACCTAATCAGACACAGCTTCAGAAAGGAGACCGTGTATAAAGCTGTATTCATACCAGCTACAAATTATTTCCTTTAGCATCAACATCAGTTCACACCCTGCAGTGCCATCTCACACTTCTGGTGTTCAGTAAAGAGGGTCCATAATATTCCATGGCAATTGCTCACAAAGGTATGCTGAAAAGCCAATCCTACAAGGTCCCTCTCCCCAATAAAAGATATCACCTCACCCACCTTGTCTCTCTCATGTGCCTACAAAGGAGTCCTTCAAACTTTTGCAAATAGCAAGACCATGTTTGGCTAACCCAGGCAAAACTGAAGAGATCACAATACAAAATGTACAAAGTGACCTAAACCAGCTTTAGCGAACGACAATTAGCAGTACAATGGAGAGTCTAAAAGGAGGAGCCATTTCTAGTCATAACATGGTGCCAGGTTTTATGGGAAATGCAGTTAAATCAAAGGCTACCGTGGGCACTGTACACTTGGGTTACATGGTGTTTCTGGAGGACATATGAGCATGTCTCCAGCATGCTCCACCACATTTTCATGATGTAATCATAACCAGAAATCTCATATCTAAGCATTTCCCTGCACACTGCCGTTTTATAAATAAGTGAAAACAACTGAGGCACCAACTTCCCCCACCGGCTAACAGCCATTGGCTGGCTTGTGTGAACAAGTTTGTGGCCTCAACTCAGTTCCTCACCAACAGGTGTCCAGGTCAGAGAACTAGCACTGTAAGCAGCACTCAGTCTCAGAGACCAGAAGGACGGTAGGATCATGGACAAAGAGCTATTCTCTGGGCTAGCCGTGGCCCTCCCGGTGTGTAACTCCCCACCTATGTGAGGAAGCAGACATCACCACTCCCTGGGCTACGTATCAGTTGTGGGGGTAAACACGGATTTAATCTTTGGTGCTTATGAAAGATGCTAGCTTGCCAGTGCGGGAGAAAGCTATGGGGCCTCCATCAGTCTGCCTTTGCCTGGGAATAAATCAGCGACTTTGGATCAGGCCCTCCGAACTGCAGAGTCAAAAGGAAACTTGCCATTGGCTTCAATAGGCTTTGTACCTAGTTCGGAGTCTCTTGGGAGCAGTAGCAATTCCTAGACAGCAACAAGAGCAAAGACCTATAGACAGCGGGTCCGAGAGGGAAAGGCACATTCTGGAAAGTCAGAGAGACAGTTTCCTCGACTGCTAAATGGCAGAGAAAGTGACAAGTCTTCAGAACAGCTGGCGTGGACTATTGTAGCCACTCTTCTATTTGTCAGGTCACCTGGGCTTTGCTCTCCGGCAGAAAGCAGTCTGTGGCATTCTCGGTTATAAGCAGGCCGGGGGTATCGGATTCAGAGCGCAGAGGTAGCAAGAGCAGATTCTGCTGGGGAAGGGACAACAGCTGCAAGGAAATAGGATCTTTGCCGCTGCCTGCCACCTCACCCAAGTTGCATAATGGTGAAATAAAGGGCCCTGGCTCTGTGCCAGGATGAACACTCACTCCGCGCTCATCAGTTATGCAACAGCTCCCAGCTTGCAGGGTTTTTTTCTTTCCACCGAACAGAGACAAACCTCCTGTGGAGGATGAGGGGAGGTGGGGGAAGTGAATGATAACCCAGGGCTATGCACAAAGTTATGGAGAATGCAACGCTGTGCCTAAAGAGGTGGTCTCTTAATGAGTACACCAGGGATGAGGTCTTTTCCTCCCACACCCTGGAAACATGATGCATCCTGCATTGGGACTATCCTTTGCCTAGAAGGACTGGGGCAGCTCTCAGATCCTCTCTGTATTTTTCATCCAGGATTCCTATTAGGGGACACACATAAGGCTAAGTCCATGATTGGCTAGGCTGGCTCTTTCATTGCTGGAAAATCCCACTAGTCTATGCTGTCACACTCTTATCCACTCTGTTCGATCTCTTCTCAATTACCTTTTGTATTCAGGGTCTACTCTAATGGGAGTCAGATGCCCAGTTCCATTGCAGTCAATGGCAAGTTATCCCAGCTGAAGATCTGGCCTTGTCTATGTTTCAAACCCCCCCCATTACTTTGCTTTGGACCCGATCTGCTTTGAGGAGAGACTGCCCTGGTGTGATTAAGCCAGAGAAAACACATTAGAAACAGTGATGACCTACAGGTTACTTGAAGTAGAATCAGGGGATTGTTGCTTTGTTTGTTTTACCTTAAACTTCAGGGACACACCCCCAACCCTGGACATGAGAGGGGTTCAGAAAACAAACCCAGCTGCAGATTTCATAGCTGACTCCAGCAAAGAGAGATTTCCAGAGGCACAAAGGGGAAGCAGGCACTCCACAGCCCTTTGTGGCTTTGACAAGCTTCTCCTAAAACTCCCGATCCACACACCTCTGACCTTTGGAACATCCAAAGCCTAGCCCTCAGCTGGGGGTCTCTGGCCCATATTTACCATTGGCAGCTTAACATTTTCAGCTGATCCTAAGAAAGAAAGCAGGTAAGATTTTTAAGAGTCATATGTTCCTCTCCATTTGCTTTATTTTCCTTTAAAAGGATGTTTTCCTGCTTGCTTGTTTTTAGGTGTGGGTGGTTTTATTTTGGGGCGAGGGGGGGTATGTATGCTTTATACCTTAGGGAACACAAAATATTGGTGATATTACTGTTTTACCAAGATGACTTCTTGGGGGAGAACTGGTTTGGGAGACCTTGCACTCTTTAAATTCAAAGGAGAAGGGATGTGAATTCATTCAAAGAGAATCTCTCACCTCCCTCCCAAGTTTTAGTAGAAGCTGGTTTAGAGAGCTATTAAAAATGCATACAGATTTTTAGGCAGTCTGACACACTCCATTCCCCTCCCAATCATGCTTCTTACAGTCTCTTGACCCTTCTGAGGTCATTTCACTAGTTTGCCAGCAAAACCAAAGAAAACCCAGTATTTCTAATGCAAGATCTGAGCAAAAGAAGTTTTTAAAATAAAAATTATACATAAAATTAACACGCGCACCCTGCCGTAGGTCTATAGATGAACGAGATACATTCATCCTTGGTGCCACTCCACTGAGCTCATTGGAATGAATTCACAATCCAACCACAGCCAGTTGGATTTATTTTAATCTTTGTTTTAGCACATTAAGGGAAATCAAACCTTTTCTTTCCTCTTGATTTAGCTTTAGTTTTGTCCTCTTGAGCCTCGTAATGGGAAAAAAGCCAGCTAGAAGAAAATAAATTGCATGCTAGAACGATGCTGCAGCCTCACACTGGAAGTCGGAAGAAATTAGAAAGGTCAAAGATTACGTAAAAAGGAAAGGTTTCAGAGTAGCAGCCGTGTTAGTCTGTATCCGCAAAAAGAAGAACAGGAGTACTTGTGGCACCTTAGAGACTAACAAATTTATTAGAGCATAAGCTTTCGTGGACTACAGCCCACTTCTTCGGATGCATATAGAATGGAACATATATTGAGGAGATCTATATACACACATACAGAGAGCATGAACAGGTGGGAGTTGTCTTACCAACTCTGAGAGGCCAATTAATTAAGAGAAAAAAAACTTTTGAAGTGATAGTCAAGCTAGCCGAGTACAGACAGTTTGATAAGAAGTGTGAGAATACTTACAAGGGGAGATAGATTCAATGTTTGTAATGGCTCAGCCATTCCCAGTCCTTATTCAAACCAGAGTTGATTGTGTCTAGTTTGCATATCAATTCTAGCTCAGCAGTCTCTCGTTGGAGTCTGTTTTTGAAGTTTTTCTGTTGTAATATAGCCACCCGCAGGTCTGTCACTGAATGACCAGACACAATCAACTCCGGTTTGAATAAGGACTGGGAATGGCTGAGCCATTACAAACATTGAATCTATCTCCCTTTGTAAGTATCCTCACACTTCTTATCAAACTGTCTGTACTGGGCTAGCTTGATTATCACTTCAAAAGTTTTTTTTCTCTTAATTAATTGGCCTCTCAGAGTTGGTAAGACAACTCCCACCTGTTTATGCTCTCTGTATGTGTGTATATATATCTCCTCAATATATGTTCCATTCTATATGCATCCGAAGAAGTGGGCTGTAGTCCACGAAAGCTTATGCTCTAATAAATTTGTTAGTCTCTAAGGTGCCACAAGTACTCCTGTTCTTCTTTTTGTAAAAAGGAAAAGCACTAATGAAAACTGTGTGCCAGCTTGCCATGACTTGTGACGAGCATAAAAGAGGACAGACATAGGGAAAGGATTATGTTTTAAATAGCATGATGAACTAAAACAAGCCCTGAGCTAGCAGAGCACTGAGTTTTCTCTTTTTAATGTTGACCTCTTGTTTGAAGGAAAAAGTAAGTCTCCCCTTCCGTGTAATTTTAAACAAGAATCTGGCTCAGGATACAACAGCTGCTCGGGGTTTGTCAGTGACTCACTGACATTAATCTTTGTCTAAAACTATCATTTTTCCAAACCAGAAAAGTGAGTTCAGTTTCCTCACACATGGCATGGTATCCTAGCTCTTTCTGCCCGGGCTGTCAGCAACGGTGCCAATCATGCTGTGGTTACATGGTTCATAGGAACTGCACACAGGCCATCTTTTATCCTGCAGAAAGATTCTTCTGCTTAAAGAACAACTTTCCTTTTCCTCAGCGGACTTTGAAAGTGTTTAAAATGCTAACCAGCTATCTCCATGATGTGCACATTCATCTCATTTAAAGTCACTTTCCGTTAGATTAACTTCTCTGTCGCATGATACGGTGGGTGAAATAGCAGCAGCAATTAGAACGACTCCCACGCAGCCTCTCAGAAGTAGGTTAGCAAAGGCAGTTTGTGCAATGCGAGGCTTACTGAAGCCAACGAATTGCTTGTGCCTTCACTGTTATTTGCATTAATTAGACTCTAAATACTGTTACCCTTGCAGCCAGACTGCAGGTGGAGGTGTAATGAACAGCTGCTGCAGTTACATTGCCTCTTTGTTCTCTTCGATACTGTAATACAGAGATAATGGTTTGTATGACAGTAGGGCCTCAAGGCTCCATTGTGCTAGGCAGGATTCAAAGAGACTGCTCCAGAGACCTTAGACTCTAAACAGACATGACAGACACAGGAAGTGGATGTGCCCAAGGTCACAGAGCAGGTCCGTGATGGAGCTGCGAACAGAGGAGAAGCCAACAGAGGGAGTTTGCCTGGGAACGGTCCAAGAGGGGCTACGGTGGGTGCTGCATTAGGGGGGCTGTGTTGTGAGCTGGTGGGGTCAATATTCGAGTGTCTGTCTGCTGTGACCATTTGTTTGACTGGAGCTAGTTGCAGGGGCTGTTTGACTGGGTGGTTGTTTTTTTGAAAAGCGTGAACTGGGAGTGCTTTTGCCTTGAGTGGTTGATTGGAGAGAAGGCTTTGAACCGGGGCAACTGCTTCCAAACAGCAGCCTTATAAAAAAGCAGCCGGTTGCAAACTGAGTGAGCGGCCCACAGAGGAGAAGCCAACAGAGGGAGTTCAGCTGCGGGGAGTTCCCAAAGCGTTTTTGCCTTTCAGGCATCTGTGAGCAGTAAGTACTACATCTGAAGAGGCTCTTAGAAGGAAGACAATATGGATAGTGAGCGATCAGCTGTTGTGACCTGCATGGGATGTGCCATGTTTGTCTTTCTCTTGGAGGATAGAAGCAACTTCGTCTGTAAGTGCAAGCTGGTCTCCATATTGGAAGACAAGGTTAAAGGACGAGAGACCCAAGTATCAACCCTGTGTTGCATCAGAGAAAATGAAGATTTTCTGGATAGAATTCAGTGTTTGGTATTGCAGGCACAGCATGCTGAAGAATCAGAGAGGGCAGTGCAGAACGGGGAAGAAAATTGGCAGCATGTGACCTCCAGAAGAAGAAAGAGGAGAACCCATGTACCCCCAATGCAGATAGATGTAAGAAACCGTTTTCAGGCTCTCTGCACAGGTACTATGGTGGAGAATGGTTTGGAAGAGTCATCTGAGGGAAGGGATCAGAAGGAGATCCCATCGGCCGGAAGGCATGGGATGCATTGTTCTAGGGATGGGAGTTCCATGACCACCACTCTCAAGAAGAGGAGACGGATGGTGGTGCTCGGGGACTCCCTCCTAACGGGGATGGAGTCATCCATCTGCCATCCAGGCCGGGAAACTCGAGAAGCGTGCTGCTTGCCTGGAGCTAGAATTCACAATGTAATGGAGTGTATGCCAAGACTGATCGAGTTCTCAGACCGCTACCCCTTCCTACTTCTCCACATGGGCACCAATGATACTGCCAAGAATGACCTTGAGTGGGTCACTGCAGACTACATGGCTCTGGGAAGAAGGATAAAGAAGTTTGAGGCACAAGTCGTGTTCTCGTCCATCCTCCCTGTTGAAGAAAAAGGCCCAGGTAGGGACCATCGAATTGTGGAGGTAAATGCATGATGTCAGAGAGAGGGCTTTGGATTCTTGGGCTATGGGATGATGTTCCAGGAAGGAGGATTGCTAGGAAGAGAGGAAAGAGCATCTTCGCAGGCAGGCTTGCTAACCTAGTGAGGAGGGCCTTAAACTAGGTTTGCTGAGGGATGGTGACCTAAGCCCTGAGGTAAGTGAGGAAGTGGGATACTGAGAGGAAACACCAGGAGGAGGGTCCAACAGGGAAGGCCACCTGATTCATACTGAGAAAGTAGGGCAATCGGCTAGTTATCTCAAGTGCCTGTACACAAACACAAGAAGCCTGAGAAACATGCAGGAAGAATTGGAAGTCCTGGCACAGTCAAGGAACTATGATGTGATTGAAATAACAGAGACTAGGTGGGGTGACTCACGTGACTGGAGCACTGTCATGGATGGGTATAAACTGTTCAGGAAGGACAAGCAAGGGAGAAAAGGTGGAGGAGTTACACTGTATATAAGAGAGCAGTATGATTGCTCAGAGCTCCAGTATGAAACTGGAGAAAAGCCTGTTGAGAGTCTTTGGGTTAAGTTTAGAGGCGAGAGCAACAAGGGTGATGTCATGGTGGGCATCTGCTATAGACCACCAGACCAGGAGGATGAGGTAGACGAGGCTTTCTTTGGACAACTAACAGAAGTTTCCAGATCACAGGCCCTGGCTTTCATGGGGGACTTCAATCACCCTGACATCTGCTGGGAGAGGAATACTACAGTGCACAGATAATCCAGGAAGTTTTTGGAGCGTGTTGGGGACAACTTCCTAGTGCAAGTGCTGAAGGAACCAACTAGGGGCCGTGCTACTCTTAACCTGCTGCTCACAAACAGGAAAGAATTGGTTGGGGAAGTAGAAGTGGGTGGCAACCTGAAAAGCAGTGACCATGAGATGGTCGAGTTCAGGATCTGGACAAAAGTAAGAAAGGAGAGCAGCAGAATATGGACCCTGGACATCAGAAAAGCAGACTAACTTTCTTAGGGTACTGATGGGCAGGATCCCCTGGGAGGCTAATATGGAGGTGGAAAGGAGTCCAGGAGAGCTGGCTGTATTTTAAAGAAGCCTTATTGAGGGTGCAGGAACAAACCATCCTGATGTGCAGAAAGAATATGGCCAGCGACCAGCTTGGCTTAACAGAGAAATCTTCAGTGAGCTTAAACACAAAATGAAGCTTACAAGAAGTGGAATCTTGGACAGATGACTAGGGAGGAGTATAAATATATTGTTCAAGCATGCGGGGGTGTAATCAGGAAGGCCAAAGCACAATTGGAGATGCAGCTAGCAAGCAATGTGAAGGGTAATAAGAAGGGTTTCTACAGGTATGTTAGCAACAAGAAGGTGGTCAGGAAAAGTGTGGGACCCTTACTGAATGGGGAAGGCAACCTAGTGACAGATGATGTGGAAAAAGCTGAAGTATTCAATGCTTTTTTTGCCTCGGTCTTCACAGACAAGGTCAGCTCCCAGACTGTTGCACTGGGCAGCACAGTATGGGGAGGAAGTGAGCAGCCCGCAATGGTGAAAGAACAGATTAAGGACTATTTAGAAAAGCTGGACATATATAAGTCCATGGGGCTGAATGCAATGCATCCAAGGACGCTAAGGGAGTTGACTGATGTGTTTGCAGAGCCATTGGCCATTATCTTTGAAAACTCGTGGTGACCAGGGGAGGTTCCAGACTATTGGAAAAAGGCAAATATAGTGCCAGTCTTTAAAAAATGGAATCCATTTTGAAGCACTTGGAGGAGAGGAAGGTGATCAGGCACAGTCACATGGATTCACCAAGGGCAATTCATGCCTGACCAACCTGGTTGCTTTCTATGATGAGATAACTGGCTCTGTGGATGAGGCGAAAGTGGTGGACATGATATTCCTTGACTTTAGCAAAGCTTTTGATACCTCTCCAACAGTATTCTTGCCAGCAAGTTAAAGAAGTATGGATTGGATGAATGGACTATATGGTGGATAGAAAGCTGGCAAGATCGTCAGGCTCAATGGGCAGTGATCAATATCTCAATGTTTAATTGGCAGCCGGTATCAAGCGGAGTGTCCCAGGGATCGGTTTTCGGGCTGGTTTTGTTCAACATCTTCTTTAATGATCGGGATGATGGGATGGATTGCATCTTCAGCAAGTTCGTGGATGATACTAAGCTGGGGGGAGAGGTAGATATGCTGGAGGGTAGGGATAAGGTCCAGAGTGACCTAGACTTATTGGAGGATTGGGCTAAAAGAAATCTGATGAGGTTCAACAAGGAGAAGTGCAGAGTCCTGCACTTAGGACGGAAGAATCCCATGCACTGCTGGGGACCAACTGGCTAAGCAGCAGTTCTGCAGAAAAGAACGCAGGGATTACAGTGAATGAGAAGCTGGATATGAGTCAACAGTGTGTTCTTGTTGCCAAGAAGGCTTACGGCATTTGGGGCTGTATAAGTAGGGGCATTGCCAGCAGATCGAGGAACGTGATCGTTCCCCTTTATTCGACACTGGTGAGGCCTCATCTGGAATACTGTGTCCAGTTTTGGGCCCCACACTACAAGAAGGATGTGGAAAAATTGGAAAGCATCCAGCAGAGGGCAACAAAAATGATTAGGGGTCTGGAGCACATGACTTATGAGGAGAGGCTGAGGGAACTGGAATTGTTTAGTCTCCAGAAGAGAAGAATGAGGGGGGATTTGATAGCAGCCTTCAACTACCTGAAGGGGGGTTCCAAAGAGGATGGAGCTCGGCTGTTCTCAGTGGTGGCAGATGACAGAACAAGGAGCAATGGTCTCAAGTTGCAGTGGGGGAGGTCCAGGTTGGATATTAGGAAACACTATTTCACTGGGAGGGTGGTGAAGCACTGGAATGGGTAACCTAGGGAGGTGGTGGAATCTCCATCCTTAGAGGTTAAGCCCAGCTTGACAAAGCCCTGGCTGGGATGATTTAGTTCAGTGGTTCTCAAACTTTTGTACTGGTGACCCCTTTCACATAGCAAGCCTCTGACTGCGACTCCCCTGATATATTAAAAACACTTTATATATTTAACACCATTAGAAATGCTGGATGCAAAGCGGGGTTTGGGGTGGAGGCTGACAGCCCGTGACTCCCCCCCACCATGTAAGAACCTCATGACCCCCTGAGGGGTTCCGACCCCCAGTTTGAGAACCCCTGATTTAGTTGGTGCTGGTCCTGCTTTGAGCAGGGGGTTGGACTAGATGACCTTGTGAGGTCTCTTCCAATCCTAATCTTCTATGATTCTATGGTTCCCATTCCAGTGCTCCAGCCACTAGACCGCCCTGAAGCTCTAGATTAAGCTTTACATTAGCCTTTATTCCTAGAACAGTCTGAATGGCTGCCAAGTTGTACCTGTGTGTGCATTTGAATCAAACATGGCTACACAGCAGGAACACAGTCACGACTCACCAAGAGAGAGAGAGCATTGAAGATGTGCCCTCACATGAGACATCTCAACAAGGGCACGATCCAGAGCCAAAGTCAATTGAAAAGGCCCGATGTGCTTTATTGCTGACAGAAATTTCCCCTGTATCAACCAAGACAGGTCGAGAAAAATGGTAGAGATGGAAGTGTGCAGGCCTGTAAACACCAGAGTTCATTCTAGCCTGCTGAGTCAAGGATTTATTTGTGGGGGTGGTTTTGGGGATGTGGAAGGGGATTAAACCCATAAACATGACAGTCTCCCCAAAAGCTATCTGATCGCTGTGGCCTCCAGTCACTACCTGTCCATGGAGCTATTCAGTCCTGAATGCCTGCCAGGCTCACAGAAAATGTGGGGGGACGAGAGAGGGGGCAGTTAAAGAGACTGCCAAACCATTACATTTGGATGAGAGAGCAGACTGGATGGGCTACAGACAAACTCCATCTTTTCATATCGTTTCTTTGCTTGCTGTGACACTTCAGTTTAGTGTTCATTAGTTATTAGTTCATTTCCACACTGGACTAGACAGCACATCATGTGAAGGTGTTCCCTTAATGTGGCCGTTGCATTGTAGAACTGCAAGCATTTCTTTTTACCTGAGTAACACAGCGGTAGTGCTGTTTCCATTCTTGCTTGTCTCATTGGCATTCCCATCAGTAAAGTCGGTACGAGTAGCAGCGAGTCTCGGCGCCTGGGTCCACAGACTGGGGCTCGCACTGTAGTGCTAAAAATAGCTGCAGATGTTCAAGCTCAGATCCCAGAGCGGGCTTCAGAGCCAGAGGCCAATCATCTACAAAGCTATTGTCGGCTCGAGTCTGTAGACCCAGGCTCTGAGACTCATTACCGTGGGCTACTGCTTGTGTAGACATACCCTAAATTCCCAGGACAGGCTGGCTTCCAGCACACTAGTAGCCAAGTCACAGTTTATGGATTCCTATATTCCCAGGAGGTCATCTATTCTAAGCAATCAGACTCTGAAGTCCCAGGACATATCTTGATAGAAGGCACATTCAAGCAAGTGTATTTACCTGAGTGGGGTTATTCCAATGCGTAGGAGTTGGCTTTACTGGATTGGCGCTGAGCTTTATAGCTCTGGCGTCTTCTCCCTGCAGAGAAGGCCTCAGGAGCAAGTTGAGCTTTTGGAAAAGAACATGAGATGTTAGTGGGTCCCTTCAGCATTCTCATGTACAGTTTGAGCAGGACATCCCCCTCAAAGCATCCGAGTAAGGGTTAGGACAGTCGGGGTCCAACCCCATACGGAAAAAGCACATACCAACTTCTGATGAGGTGAACATCGTGATGTACAGACTTGAGGTAAATATGGAGAGATCTATACACCATGCTATTAAACATTGGCCTAGCAGGTGTAAAGTGTTTTGGGCAAAGAGTAAATTCACCCCCAAAATGCTATTAATGAATTCAGCTCAACTTTGGCAAAGAGTTTCAGCCCAAAACCAATTTTGAAAAGGTTAAATCAATCTTCCATTCCAGAACACTTACCCAGGGGAAGCTTGGAAAGAGATTGTGCTGGTGGGCACTGGGAGAATGCAAGGCTCACCACTGCCTGAGATTGCTCCCCTCTCCACGCTCTCAGAATTACACGCCCTCCCATCCCCGTGAAAGGTAGCGATCGTCTGGTCCTGCGTCTGGTTGCATTGCTATCATTCGACATTGGCCACTCCCTCAAGTTATGCTTCCCTATCTCACCCCCACCTTGGATCAGTAAGTCAGGGGTTTTTTTTAACCCCGTTCCAATCAGATCATTCACCCGAGCCTCATTGCCTCAAGAGTATATCAAGAATTCAAAGCACCTATACTTAGGTTATGGTGGTTATATGGTAGTTAAGGGGGTAAGAGAAATCTTGTCTGTTAGGCTGCCAACGATATGCATCAAACCTCTGAGTGACGAAGAGTCAATCACCCAGATTACTTACCTTCATTGCGACTGTCACCCCTTCTGTTTGGGGCCATCATTTCCATGAACATCATCTAAAAGTAAAGACATCTTTAAGAGGCATATATACCGAGCTGTCAAAGTAAGCCACAGTCAAAGGCAGCCTTTTGGATTTGCTATGATTTTATCTCGTTTGAAGTAACTCCGTTTGGAAAAAACATCACTGAACCAGCCTAAGGAAATATGAGTACTGAAAAAGGGACAACCAGTCCAAGAGGAAACTGGCTTGGTAGCCCTGGCTGGCATGCAGGGAAATCACCTTTAAAATGGAACCCTGGAAATAGAGGCTCCCCACACCCGCCAAATCAAGAGGAGCTTTTCAAAGGTATCCCATTGTTAATTAGAGCCTCTGAAACCAATGAGATTAGGGTCCTTGGCTTGGAGCCTTTGGGGTTTTCTAAAGCCTGAACAGTTTATACCAGTCACTCTCTTCCTGCCTGCCAGTAGCATCACATGGCCATAAGCCTGATCTTGCCCCCCTGAAGTCACTGGGAATTTTGTTGGAAGATGACTGATCCCCACCCCAGGCCATTTATGGTAACAAACATATGGCCAGAGAAATTCTCCGTTCCAAGCCAGCTTCTCTGATGCTGTGCAACACTTCCAACCAACCCCACCCGCAAGCAAGCAGGAATTCTCCCCTCTCCTGTTGCTACAGAGACACGTGCTCTGTGGTTCTAACTGACTTCACTGGTGCCCAGGCTGGCCCTTCAGCCAATCCATGGCAAGACTGCCTCAACCTGGTTCGGCTAAGCTAGCATTTGTGGTGTGACCGGGAAGGACAGGGTGGATGTGCCCCCTCATCCCACTCCCAACACCTATTCACAACATGCCAGGCTGGGAACTCCTGATTTAAACCATAACCTCCAAAGGCAGATTTGCAGGGCACCTTTTGCAGAAAGAAACTTATTTCCCTTTTTCTCTGGCATCACTTCCCTTTGGCTTCTATGCTCCATGAATACTATAGCAACTGTGTTTCCTGACAGGAATAATGGCTGCAATTGACAATTTTAAATGACTGTTAAAAGAGTATTCACCGAAAGGATTCTACTCCAAAAAGTGAGTATTTACATTGAAACCCCACTGTAGGAGTCATGTTAGTCAGGAAACAGAACCAATGCTCCAAATTTACCCACATAGCTTGAATTTTAAACACTCAAATTGCACTGCTTCCATGCTACAGATTGTGAATTCCTAGAACGTATTCTCTGAACAGT
Source organism: Trachemys scripta elegans (assembly GCF_013100865.1). NCBI lineage: Eukaryota > Metazoa > Chordata > Testudines > Emydidae > Trachemys > Trachemys scripta. The sequence continues at coordinate 69,834,579 of NC_048308.1, read as the reverse complement.
TTGGAATAGGGACTGAACACAAGAACGTCACAAGCTATTCTGACAAATTAAAGATGCTGAAGTTTGAATCTTATTTGCTCCAAGTTATTCATTGTGCTCTAACATTTAACCAATGGCACGGTAGAAGGGTTCGGCCCTCTCCGGGGGGCGGGGAACCAGACCGCCTCGCTACGTCCATCAGGTTATTTCAGGGGAACTAGCCTGGCCGCGGGGTTTCACGCCGCGGCAACAGTAGAGACCAACAAACAGCTCGATTCCGCAGACCCGGGCCCTAGTTCAGGGCGGGGCAGTCGAGAGTCCCTTATGCAGGGGCTGAGCAAACAAATGAGTTCAGGAGGCCTAGGCCCTGGCTCCGAAGGGCCTGGGAGAGGGGGAGACGGCCACCCGCATGTTGGGTGCCAGGGGGGACGCAGGACCACCCACTCAACTGCGTCCCAGCCCGGGGCCCTAACAGCAGCAGATGGCCCACTGCTGTGTCAGTGGGGATCCTGACCGCAACACACTGACATCGGCTCTGGGAGTACTGCAGCCAGACTAGGGTCGGCTGCCCCCGGGCTACTTCCTACCTCCCCCTCTAGAGGTACCTGTGTTTGGACGGTGTCCTCCAAGGAATTGAGCACCATGGGCTCCTTAGGGTACTCGGCGAGCGGCAGGCTTGGCAGTTCCTCGGGGTAACTTGCCACAGGCAGGCTTAACAGCTTCTCCAGGGTCTGGTCGGCATCAGGCCTCAGCTGGTCTGGCCAGTCCTTGGGTTGATCGCAGACTGCAGGAGTCTCCCAACCGGGAGCTAGGTCACAAGTGTCTGGCTTCTCTGGCGGCTGGGGCTCTAGTGAGCTCTGGGGTTGGGCTTTTGTACTTCCTGTCCTGCGCCCTGACCTCTGGGGGGCGGGCACAAGCTCCACTGGCTCCGCCCACTTTGGCGTCCGGAGGGGCTCGTCTCTCTCCAGGGCAGCTGGGAACCAGACTGCCTTGCTACAGGCACAAGTTATTCCCATACTCTGGCACTATAAGCTTTTGCCTGAAATGCAAACTTAATCTCTGAATATAATTATTGGGCCCAACTTTAAACACCATGACAATTAACAAGAACCAGAGTGGTGCAAAATGTTCATACACCAAATGTAACAAAATCAGGTTCAAAATCAGAAAAGCAAGGTGCAGAATGAGTTATACCCAGAAAGGGACATAAAACACAATAAGGGCTTGTCTATACTTAAAGTACTGCAGCAGTATAGCTAGGAATTTTCCCATAAGCCTAGCTCTGTCTACACTGGGGATTAGATCGGTTTAACTGCATCACTAAGGGGTGTGGATTTTTCACATCCCTGAGCCACGTAGTTATACCAACCTAATTTCCTCATGTAGACCAGTCCTAAGAAAAGGTTCTGTAAATACACAGGAACAAGAGAAAGACAAAGGAGAATGTAGGTCTGCCACTAAGTGGGCAAGGATAGCTAATAATGGAGGACATCAAGAGGCCTTAGGTGTTTCATACCTATTTTGCTTCAGTCTTCACTAAAAAGACTTAATTGTGACCAGAAGCTTAACAATTAATATTAACAAGATGGAAGGAACACAAGCCAGGATAAGGAAAGAACAGGTTAAAGAATAAATATTTAGGTAAGTTACATGTTTTCCAGTCGGCAGGGCCTGACAAAATCCACTGTAAGGTACTTCTGGAACTAGCTGATGCAACCAGAACCATTAGCGATTATCTTTGTGAATTCACGAAGGGTGGGTGAGATCCCAGAGAACTGGAGAAGAGCAAACATAGTACCTATCTTTAAAGGGGGGGAATAAAGATGATCCAATCAGCCTAACTTTGATACCTGCAAGGTTACTTGAACAAATATTAATTTAACAATCAATTTGTGAGCACCTAGAGGCTGATAGAGTAATAAGGAATAGCCAGTATGAATTTGTCAAGAACAAATCATAGAATCATAGAATATCAGGGTTGGAAGGGACCTCAAGAGGTCATCTAGTCCAACCCCCTGCTCAAAGCAGGACCAATTCCCAACTAAATCATCCCAACCAGGGCTTTGTCAAGCCAGGCCTTAAAAACCTCCAAGGAAGGAGACTCCACCACCTCCCTAGTGAAATAGTGTTTCCTAATATCCAACCTGGACCTCCCCCACTGCAACTTGAGACCATTGCTCCTTGTTCTGTCATCTGCCACCACTGAGAATCATGCCAACTTAATTTCCTTTGGCCTAGTGGATGGCTGGGAAGCAGTAGACATGATATATATTGATTTTAATAAGGCTTTTGACAAAGTCCCAAATGACATTTTCATAAACAAGCAGGGATAATGTGGCCTAGATGAAATGACTGCCAGGTGGGTGGCACAACTGGTTGAAGAACAGTACTTAAAGAGTAGTTATCTGTGGTTCACTGTCAAACTGGGAGGATGCCTTTAGTGGAGTCTCGCAGAGGTCCGTCCTAGGTCTAGTACTGTTCAATATTTTTGTTAAAGACTAGGATAATGGAGTGGAGAGTATCTTATAAAATGTGTGGGGGACACCAACCTGTAAGGGGTTGTGAGCACATTGGAGTACAGGATTAGAATTCAAAACGGCCTAGACAAATTGGAGAATTGATCTGAAATCAGCAGGATGAAATTCAATAAAGACTAGTGCAAAGTACTACAGTTGGGGGCGGGGAGGGGGACTCAAATGTACAACTACAAAATGGGGAATGACTGGGTAGGTGGTAGTACTACTGAAAAGGATCTGGGGGTTATAGTGGGTCACAAATGGCATATGAGTCAGTATGATGCAGTCTCAGAAAAAGCTAATATTCTAGGGTGTATTAACAGGAGTGCTGGAAGACACAGGAGGTAACTGCTGCTCTGCTCAGCGCTGGTGAGGCCTCGGCTGGAGTGTTGTGTCCAGTTTTGGGCACCACACTTTAGAAAAGATGTGGACAAACTGGAGAGAATCCAGAGAAGAACAACAGAAGTGATAAGAGGTTTGGAAAACCTGACCTATGAGTAGGCTTGGCCGAGTTTGAAATTAAAAAAACCTATGGATAATCTCAATATTTATTTTTAAGCATTTTTTCTATTTTTATTTATTTAAATATTCCCAGTTGCAGGAAATTATGGGGGAATCAGAGAATGCCTGGTTAAAGACAGTAGACCGATATAAAAAGTTAAAGCTTTGTAATAGTTTAATCACCAATATCATAAATCGCCAATATCACATGTCAAAATATACAACTAAAATTCTGAAGCAGCATTTTTCTTACTTTGCCTATCTGTACATTTTGAGTATTATTGATGGAACTATTTTTTTGTCGGTTTGTGTGTAGCCAATGAAATTGACATTTACTGACAAAAATCTAATCGTTCTGAGCCTACCTATGAGGAAAGGTTAAAAAAACTGGTCATGTTTAATACTGAGAAAGAGAGACTGGGGCGGAGGGGTGGGGAGAGGACCTGATAGCCCTTAACATATTTGAAGGCTGTTATAAAGAAGATGGTGACCAATTGCTCTCTGTCTTCACTGAAGGTAGGACAAGATATAATGAGTTTAATCTGCAGCAAGGAAGATTTCAATTAGATTTTAGGAAAATTTTAGGGATGGACTAGATAGGGCCCTTTCCCCCAGACATTTCTATAATTCTATGACACCATCCAGAACTCAGCTGCTTTCTTGCTTTGTTACAATCTGGAAATACAGGAACATGTTTGTCTAGCAGTGGGAAAACTGGCACCCAGATGAACCTGGTTTTGCATCAAAGTCTTTGAAAATGTGCACATTTGCATGGTTTTGAAACAGCCAGGTGGAGCTCAGCTGTTTTGATCCAACTTTTTACTCAAGTCTAGGAATCGAGCGAGGCAGATCAAAACCAAAGAAGGATGTGGAACAGTTCCCAGAGTGAAAGTGCTTTAGTTGTAACAAGAAGTGCTTGGACTAGTGATGACTTGAACAGCAAAACAGAAGAGTAGGTGACTAAATTGTATTTGTTTCTGACTATTAGAGCTGCATATCTGTATCTCTATGTTCATGCCTACAAATACTATGCAGGACAATGTAGAATTAGAGTCTGCAACTCAAGTTCTCCCATGGCATCCATCAGGGAAAATCAAAGATCCCAGCTGATCTGGGGTGATGCATGAGACCAAATAGCCAAGTTCCAGACCCGGAGAGGGGAACAGAGCCCTGTCGGGAGAGGCAGTTTTTGTTCTTTGTTGGCGGTGTGCTGAAGGGCTGTTTTCCCCCCTAAAGCGATCACCACTTTTGTCTCTGTCATTCACTGCTTCAGTGGAACGATCAATGCAGGCAGGGTGTCTTCAGATATGCATGTGCAACTCCTAGTCAGGTTACTGGAAGCCGAGCCCATGTGCACCCGAGGCAGAATTTTCCCTAAGACGAAGTAGCATGGCAAAAGCAAATTTTCCGCTTCCTTACCTCCTCGCTGCTTGAGGATTCTGAGCTGGACCCATCCTGGCTGCAGTAAACTGCCAAGTTCTGTATCTGCTCTTCAGAGACCCGCACTGTACTTCTGCAGAAGGCCGTTTGCTGCAACAGATCAAAATAGAGTTCATCCATGCAGCTATGGAGGCTATGGCATAAGCCTACTGGCACTGTCCGGAGAACAAGTTTCAATCAAAAGTCATGCAGCCTTTTGATAGCCAGCTACCAAGAGCAGGGACCTGAGAGCGCACATTGTTCACAACTCTGGATTAGCCTTTGGTTCTGGTCTTCCAGCAAAACTTATTTGTGGCAGTTCAGTGTAGTCACCAGTCTCTTGAGTATTTCCATTTTTGAACTGGGTGTGTCTGGCTTTTGTGCTCCTGAAAGACATCACCCCCATGCTCTGGAGACTGTTGCTCTCTGCCCAACCACAAATAGGTGCAGCATGGACAGCGCTAAGGTGAGGTGCCTCACACCTTGCTTCCCCAGTGTTCCTCAGCCCCCACAGAAGGAACTCCTCCAGGGCAGGGAGAACATCAGTCCCTGATCCACCCAATAATTTAGTCTTCTGAAGGCTGTAGTGTTTTGTCTAATTCTGGTTGTTGGGCTGGGTGGTGTTTAGTGGCCAGTCATACAAGCGGTCAGACTTGATGATCTGGTGGGCCCTTCTGGCTTTAAACTCTATGACCATCTACATTTCAGAGGCCCTTTTCATCCCTTTGGTTCTCTGAGATTGCAGATGGGGAGCCAAATGGTGCTGAGCTGGTGGTAGTCCCACTTTTTTTTAAATTACTTCTTTAATCACCAGACCGGAGGCTTTAATGATTAAGCGGTAGTTTCACACAAACTGAAGCACAACACACACCTATTTTAGGTGATGGGGTACTGCAGGATTGCCCTTAGCTCCCTCCTGGTGATATTTTGATATTGTACTTTCATACTTTTGCACGTTTATTAGGATTGCCTGTAAGCGACACAAAGCAGAGAAGACAGTTTGAAACTCCTATTCCCTCAGTTGGGGGAACTTTCCTGTACTTTACCTGACCGAGCTGAGTAAGGACACAATCGCAGACATACACACATGCATCAAATTCAGCCACTGGATAGGGACTCCCCTAAATGATAAAATCCACTGTCTAGTTGCCAATGGACTTGGGTGTGGCCCTGTGATGGACTTCAGTTGGCCTGTTAACAAGTGTTGCCTGATAGAGGACTCAGAGTCCTATGGGCTGCTCTGCTCTATGCCAGGGAACAGGCCCTCATATAGCTCAGCTCAGGAGCGGGAGACTGTGTACAGAGGTGGCTTTAAGCCACATTTCCTTCCACTCCCATCCTGGGGCTAGCTGGTTGAGTGACCATCAGATAAGCATTGGTTTTTACTGAATCCTAAATATCCTCAAACAGCAGCTTGGTGTTCATATTATGCTCATCCAGGTAGCAGACCAGCTACACGGGGGACTACCCTGGGAAGCAGGGCGGACTTGGACATCATGGTGTCCACCATGAACTTGAACTTCCAGAGTGATAGCATGGCCCAAAGGGTTGATGTGATCCTTGGGATGTATAAACAGGGGAATCTTGAGTAGGAGTAGAGAGGTTCTATTCTCTCTCTGTTTGGCACTGGTATGACTGCTACTGGAATCCTGTGTCCAGTTCTGTCGTCTCTAATTTCTCAATATCCTTCGGGAATTGCTGAGGATTCAGAAAAGAGCCACGAGAATGATTAAAGGACTGGAAAACTCAAGGAGCTCAATCAGAAGGTTAAGGGATGACTTGGTCAACATCGAAGTACTTACACAGGTAATGGACCATTTGATAACAGAGGGCTCCTCAATCTAGTTGACAAAAGATACAACAGCATCCAATGCCCGGAAGTTGAAACTACATCAATTCAGACAAGAAAAAAAGAAGTGTCTCTTAACAGTGAGGAGAATTAACCATTGGAACAATTTACCAAGGGTTGTGCTGGATTCTCCATCACAGGCAATTTTTAAATCAAGCTTGGCTGCTTTTCTAAAAGATCTGCTCTAGTTCAAACAGGAATTAATTCAGGGAAGTTTTCTGGCCTGGCTTCCACCCACAAGGGGTCATTCTCGATGATCACAATGGTCCCTTCTGGCCTTGGAATTTATGAATATGCTCATCGTGGAGAGGAAGATGTAGGAGCAATTTTTCAGTCGGGTATTTTTTGCTGTGAAAAAAACATCTTAACTACACCTGTGTTGTTAAGTGCGGCAATGTAAAATAATGAAGATGGGCTTGGTCTGGTCCTTTCTAACGTGGCGTGGAATACCCCCCTTTCTCCCACCTTGTGCATGTTGAGCAGGGAGGAGTCTACAGCAGGTTATGTATTGTGGCCAGTCCTCAAATGTCATTTACTTAATGCTTCAAGCCAAGTATTTGCTTAGCAAAGGCCTTGAATGATCAGCACAAAAACTGACCTATTCCCAGGCCATGTTCAATCACACAGAGGGTGTTTTTCATTCTAGGAGACCCGGCATGCTTACCAAATAGCGTCCCACTCTGAAGTCACACAAGGACGGATCCTTCTCTGAATCTTTAGTGCAGGTGGTTTCTCGAACAATGAAGTCCAGCACTATACTATAGTCATTGTTATCCAACAGGTCAACCTGTATAAGAAGGAAAGGCCAATAGCATGTGTGATTGCTGCTCGGGTTTTTTTCCCCTGTGTAAAGTACACGGTACTACTGCCTCTTTGCCAAACTGTGGCAGAAATCAGGGCCTTGAGAGTCAGTATCCCACCAGAATATCAGGGACTGGAGCAGAATAACAGGGTATTTTCTTGTGGACATTTTGTAAATAAACCAGTTACACCACATCTTATTTCCTTGAACAGAGTTGGTAAAAGCTCCACACTAGCAACTCCTCCTGCAGAAGCCTCAGGTAAGGCGTGATGGCCCCAAGCAGCACCTCACTCTCTATGGTCTCTTGCCAGTGTAAATTGCTTAATTAAACAGTTCCCTTTCTGCCCCAGTCCTGGAATTTTACACCTGGTGCACCCCTGAGCTCACAGATCTTTCTCTGGGAGTATATGAGCTTTGAAAGAGTGTGGGCATCAGCTCTCCTGGGTGGCTGCTTTGCCATCCAAAAGGAACCTTGGAGCTCTAAGGCTGGGGTGGCCAACCTGTGGCTCCGGAGCCACATGCGGCTCTTCAGAAGTTAATATGCGGATCCTTGTATAGGCACCGACTCTGGGGCTGGAGCTACAGGCGCTAACTTTCCAATGTGCCGGGGGGTGCTCACTGCTCTGCCACAGGCCCTGCCCCCTCTCCACCCCTTCCCGCCCCCTCCCCTGAGCCTGCCATGCCCTCGCTCCTCCCCCTCCTCCCCCCAGAGCCTCCTGCACGCCACGAAACAGCTGACCCGGGGGTGTGGGGAGGCGCTGATTGGCGGGGCTGCCAGTGGGTAGGAGGCACTGGGAGGGGGAAGCGGATGGGGGGCTGCTGACATATTCCTGTGGCTCTTTGGCAATGTACATTGGTAAATTCTGGCTCCTTCTCAGGCTCAGGTTGGCCACCCCTGCTCTAAGGGCTGACACTGGAAACTCACATTGTCTCCCTAATGAGAGAGTCAGGCTGGTTATGCATCACACACACACACGTCATTAGCACCTTTCAGCTCAACAGCAAAGCTACTGTTGAATTGCAGCTCTGCCTTGTGTGTTGTAAACAGTTCCAACAATGAGCTGTCAAGGGTGGAGAATCACAGGCCTAGTCTACACTTACCGGCTGGTCCGGAGGCACGCCATCGATGTTCTGGGATCGATTTATCGCGTCTGGTTAAGACGCGATAAATCGATCCCGGATCGATCCCGGAAGTGCTCACAATCGACGCCGGTACTCCAGCTCGCCGAGAGGAGTATGCGGCGTCGACGGGGGGAGACTTCCGGCCGCGTCTGGACCGCGGTAAGTCCGGACTAAGGTACTTCGAATTCAGCTACGTTATTAACGTAGCTGAATTTGCGTACCTTAGTCCGAAGTCCGGACTAAGTGTAGACCAGCCCACAGACAAGTGACAGTTAACCTGTATCTACTGTTAACTAACCTTATTTATGAGGAATCTGTTATACCAAAAAACCCCAAGGATGATTGTGTTAGGAAAAAAGCTCCCTATTGAGCTAAAAGGAAATCTTTCCTGCGTTTTCTCTTTCAGTCATTACTCCTGCAATTGCAACTTACCGTTCACCCCATGGTTTATTCATGCCCAGCTATGTTATAAGTCTGTCATCTCATTATTTTAGCTTATAAATGTCACAGAAGCTGTGTAACAATCAATTTCCAAAGTGAGACCCTTAAAAAGAGTGTCTGTACAGTGCCTAGCACCTTGGGGCCAAATCTGGTTGTTGCCTTTTGGCACTACTCACAATATAAGTGTTCAATAATACTATTAACGGAACAGGTGCTGAGTTGTACCGTCCAGCAGGAAACGTGAAAAACTTTAAAGACTGGTAGGTACATTTGCAGTTATATGTATTAAGGTCTTCTCTCCTCTTCCTCCCATTCTTATTGACCTTTCAGACCCAGTGAATCTCCCTTTCACTTTCAGCACCTTATTTTCCAACCTTGCTACCCGCAATATTTCCAAACTAGATTTATTCCAGCAGGACCATGGGACCACTCATCATGCAGGACTAGGTACATTCCAAGTTCAAAGTTTAGAAACAGTGGGGCTTTGGGTTTGTCTGGGAATGCAAGCCTCTTAATTTTATATCAAAATGCAGTAGTTACAGCATATGTCACTGGGCTAGGGGGGTGAAAATCACATTTGTTTTTTTGCTTTTCAAAAAGTCCATTGTGGAATAACAATTGAGCATAAGAAACGTGAGCCTGTTAAAGCAATTTTCTGAGGAAGTTGTAGGCACTGAAGGCAGCTAGTGCCAGTTACACATGACAGTAGAATATGGGGCAAGGTATTTCTAGTAGGGATATGGAGGTGCTGCTTCCGTTATACAAGGCACTGGTGAGACCTCATTTGGAGTACTGTGTGCAGTTCTGGTCTCCCATGTTTAAAAAGGATGAAATCAAACTGGAACGGGTACAAAGAAGGGCCACTAGGATGATCCGAGGAATGGAAAATCTGTCGTATGAAAGGAGACTCGAGGAGCTCGGTTTGTTTACCTTATCCCCCCTCAGCCTTCTTTTGGTTATGATTGCTCTCTTTAAATATATCAGAGAGATAAATACCAGGGAGGGAGAGGAATTATTTCAGCTCAGTACTAATGTGGACACTAGAACGAATGGATATAAACTGGCCGTCGGGAAGTTTAGGCTTGTAATTAGACGACGGTTTCTAACCATCAGAGAGGTGAAGTTTTGGAACAGCCTTCCAAGGGAAACAGTGGGGGCGAAAGACCTCTCTGGCTTTAAGATTAAGCTTGATAAGTTTATGGAGGGGATGGTTTGATGGGATACAGTGATTTTAGTCAATAGGTCAATAACAATGGTCAATGATGGGATATTAAAAGTTACTACAGAGAACTTTTCCAGGAGGACTGGCTAGAGAATCTTGCCTGCATGCTCGGGGTTCAGCTGATCGCCATATTTGGGGTCGGGAAGGAATTTTCCTCCAGGGTAGATTGGCAGAGGCCCTGGAGGTTTTTCGCCTTCCTCCGCAGCATGGGGCAGGGGTCGCTTGCTGGAGGATTCTCAGCGATTTGAAGTATTTAAATCATGATTTGGGGACTTCAACAGCTGAGTCAAGGGCGAGAATTATTCCAGGAGTGGGTGGGTCAGCTTTTGTGGCCCGCATCATGCGGGAGGTCAAACTAGATGATCATAATGGTCCCTTCTGACCTTAGAGTCTATGAGTCTATGTTTAGACTGCATGAATGGTGACCATAAGTGATAAGGACAAGTGCATCTACTAAATATTATAAATGCTGGCCAAGAAACATTTAACTGAGCCACATTACAATGCACCCAAAACAGGAGAGCACTTTTCTAGAGCTGAATGAAAATGCCAATTATTTTTCCATGGAAGATTTTGAAAACATTGTTTTTCCTTGAAGTGTCCCTCAAAAAAAAAAAAAAAACCCACGTTTTTTATGGCGAATGAAAAGCTGAAAACCGACAACATTTTGGTTTTCCAAAAACAATGATTTTAGTTTTTGAAAACCAAGACTGTTGACTCAATGCCCAAGAAAAAAAAAATCACTTTTTTTTTTTGGAAGAAAATTAGCGCATTCCAAACCAAAAGAAAATTGGTTGCCATTTCCTGGTTTTTCCCAACCACAAACATGTCAGTGACATTCTTTTGACCAGCTCCACACTCACCCCTCTAACGTAGCTCCTGACGATGCCAAACAGGGCTGGCCATTGTGATCTAGAATTCACTCTTCCAATGGAGGCACGCAGAGCTTCTTCCATGATGGATGGTTCATAGTCATACACCGGCAACCCTGACACAAACATATCACAGGCCCATTAAAACAAGCATTGGTCATTCATCCAGTAAGAATGGATGCTCTTCCTGTTTAGAGGAACTTACCAGAACAAGACCAAACACTCATCACAAGGGCAAAAATGAATAAGGTCTTCATGGTTTCTCCTCTGAAAAACCTAACTTTTCCCCTCGAAGCAGCAAACTCTTCCCATCAGCTTTCCAGCATATATTTCTCTGCCTTTATATACTGCAACCTTGATACTCCACCTGACCTTCTGGTGTCAGAGTTTAACTACAAACATTGCACTTTAAACAGAAAGGATTGATCTAATGGCAAATATTTGTTAGGCTTTCTACTGCTTGTGGGATTTCTTCATCAAAGGGGTACTGTCTGCAATACTTCTCCACAAGTCTGCGACCAAATTAGAGACCTCAGGGAGCATCAGAAATACAGCTCCTAACAAGCTCCACATCCAGTTATATCAGTTTGCTTCTAGCCTTTGCTCTTCAGTTTAAAGCCACTGGATCAGACCTAATCCAGCCCCTTTGCACTACTCCTGAGACAAAGGGTCCACATTCCGGTCCCATTTGGGCAGCAGAGAATTCCCCTGGCATGGGGATTTTTTTGTCCATGTAAAGCTGGTCTGGCCAATTCTTAAGCCACCCCTGCACCTGGCCCAGGTGTAAGGGATGTGCTGCTGGTGGCAGGGGCATGGCCAGGGCACTGCTGCGCTCTGGCTATTGTCAGCTGGCAGACAGTCCTGCCAAGAACCACTGCCAGCTGGTGCAAACTAGAGAAGCCTCTAGGCTGCTCTAACTTTTACCAAGTTTCGAGCCAAGCTAAGCAAAGAAATTACGGCCAGAACCAGCTCCCTGATACCCCACTGATGCTGCGGTAAGCAGATCTGAGTTGCCGCAGAGTAATTATGGATATTTAGTCAACTTTTAAAGTTAGTGATCTTTGCTCAAGCTCTAAGAGTTTACAGGGTGAAATCGGACACAACAGGAGTTGGACACATGACAGGTCCGCTCACAGATGATTTAAAGCCTTCATGCTTCTATTTTGCCAGAAGGCAGCTAATCAAGAGGTTCATGAGATGTGATTTCAAACATGCCAAAAGCGAAGCGATTAAGCGCCAGTCAATCCTCCAGTTCAGATTATCAGATGTCTGAGGCAGCTCTGGTGCCTGTACCACAGGGAAGCCACCCAACAAGTCTGGGTAAAGTTTTCCAAAGAACCTAAGTAATGTAGGTGCCTCAGCCTCGCTAACTTTCAGTGAGAGCTAGAGGGTAAAAGTTTCACAGGCACTCAAGTGATTTACAAGCCTATCTGGAGTAACAGGACTGTCATGAATGTTCTTCTGTGCATTAAGCTAGTGCCTGATACACAATACGTTTGCAGATCTGACGGCTAAGATTTCTGACATAGCCTTGAAAACAGCAGGATTATTCTTACCATATAGGTGGCTGAGTCCTCGTTTGACCTTCCTGAACATAGAGGACACAAGGGAACTTGCTAGACAGCTGCATGTCAAGTACCAGAATGTACTGGGTCAGACGTACTGGGTCAGAAGCCCAGATTTAATAAGTACTGCAGAAATGAGGGGGAGAAACATTACATTAGATTGCTGGGGGCTGGGACAAACAAGGCTTGGTGGAGTCTATCAGCCCTCCGGACCACTGATCTTGTGCTTCCTGGATAATCCGTCTAGTTGCCTCACACACACCTTGAGCAGGTGAGGTGATGAGACAGAACCTTACGTATCAGAGCCCTCAGAAGCAGCCTCTGGGAACTTGCAAAGAAAGCGCCAGAAACACTCTAGGGGGACTCCATCTGCCGCCAACAGGGCCGACTCTAGCTTTTTTGCCGCCCCAGGCAAAAAAAAAAGCCGGCCGGATTGCCAAAGCAAAACAAAAAACAAAACAAAAAAACGGCAGCCCCAGGGAGCGCGTCGAGGACGGTCAAGGTGGCTTGCAGGGGGGTGAAGGGCAGCCCGTGGGCAGCCCTCCGGCCTTGGGATGCCTCCCCCGGCCAGGCAGGTAGAGCCCCTGGGGGCTGCAGGAGGTGCTGGCTCAGCCGCTCCTTTAAAGGCGGCTCGGCCGGGCCGGGCTCAGAGCGGCGCGGGAGGCGGAGGCCGGTGCAGGCGGCGGGGAGTGGCGCGTCCCGGGGAGCCCGGCGGCACAGTGAGCGGCGGGGATCGCTAGTTTGTGCCCCTGCAGGGCTGGGCTGGCTGCCCCCAAAATTGGCCAGAATGCCGCCCCTTACAATGTGCCGCCCCAGGCACGTGCTTTCTCGTCTGGTGCCTGGAGCCGGCCCTGGCCGCCAACACCACCACTAACACCTCAAGGCAGTTAACCAATCAGCAAAGACTTCCTTAACCACTTGCTCAGAGTACCTTCCCAGCTGAGCAAATGCTCACGACAATTGTCAACCCCCAAAATGGGTAGCAGGAATGACAAATATGGACAAGAGGCCACGACTTCATTAAATATGTTCTCAGAAATAGGTGGGGATAAAAGGGAAGCAACCTTCATGCTTAATCTCACTTGAAAGGGAACCCACAGCCCCCCAGATTCGTGAGTATAAGGGATACCGTCTCTGCTGTTATTCTCATATTGTTTTTCTAGTTCTGTAATTTTGCTTATATTGATGGTGGTATTAATAAAACTCAGTCTCTGCGTGTCTTCATTAATCTCTATGCAGCCACCAAAGAACAAACCTGTTATTAGCAACAAGTGCATTAGCAACCCCAGTTAATAATGAAGCTACACTTGGGAGATCTGGGTATGAGTCCCTGCTCCACCGCAGACCGTGGGACCTCGGGTGAGTCACTTTGCATCTCCGTGCTTCAGTTCCCCATCTGTACAATGGGGATAATAGAGCTGCCCAGCCTCACAGGGGGGTGGTGAAGATTCACAATCCCTAGTTTGGGTAGCACTTTGAAATCTACTGATGAAAAGTGCTATGAAAAAGCTAGGCATTATTGTTACAGTATGCCATACAGGAGTGGCACACAGCAGTGCTGTGCAGAGTTTGAACTCCCCCCAGCTCTTGCTACCCAGTGTGGATCAGGGATATAAAAAGATTAGTACTCCCCTCATGTCACAGAGGTCAGTATCACTAGCTCCAGTACCCGTGACACTGCAGACAGGCTGTTGCAAGCTTCCTCCTCCCAAGGGGACGTCACACCGTAATCCAGTCTTTTTACCCTGACCTACTGCAAACCCGGGCATGTCTAGAACCAGGCCATGCTGCAGTCTGTCCAACTGGAGACTGGCTTTGCTGTGCCACAGAGATACAGTGCATTGCCTGGGCTCTGAGGAAACTCTTCAGAAGCTTGCTTTGGAGACCAGCTCTTTAATCTTCTCCAAAGTCAGTCAATGCGCCATCTCCAGGGTAGCCCCCAGAGGCCATAAGAGAACCAGCAAAATGCAACACAGAGGAAAATGAGAGTTCAGACCGTGCCCTCTGGAGTACCACGCTCAGGATGAGGAGTTAGCATGCACTCGGGATCGGTTAACAATGACTCACTGTGAGACCATGGCAAGTTACATCCCCCATCTCAGAGTCACATCATCTCAGTTTCTCCAGGTGAGAAATAGCAACATTTACCCATCTTAGACAGGTTGAACACATACTGTTCATCCAGGGGGCTGAACGCATAGAATGCCATAGAAATGCCAAGCTCCATCATAAAATAAATAGTCATTTCAATGAAGGAATTGATTGAGTGTTTTGAAGATTCCAGTCTTATCACAGCTACGGCGAGACATTCCCCGTGCGGAGATAGGAGAGGTGCCGATGGGTGCTCAGAAATAATTACTTACTGAAATAAAAACCTCCTTTGCCTCTTTCTGGCTTGCCTAGTGAACTTGGACACTGTGCATTTCATCTACCTGAAGTTCGGCTCATTAAGTCTGTAATGAGCTTGGTAAATATTTCCCCCGTGTCTCGGTCGATACTTTAGACACTCCAGTAGTTCTTGAAGTTTAGCAAAACTGGTTTTGCTCAAGGTATTAGTAGCAGGCGAGTTTAAGGAGAGGCAAGTTTGGGTTCAGTTGAGATATCCAACCCCAGATTGACTCTTGGGTCCAGAGGTATTATCGTAAGCAGGGGGATGGGTGAAATTACCCCTCTCCCCACCCTAATATTTCCCCAGCTTTCGGCTTGCTTAAGAAGGGCGGGATGGGGAGTGCAGTTGAGGTGGCTGCTTTGAGCCTTAGGCTCTCCTCCCTCTGGCTAGCTGGCTAACGGTGGTTCACTTCCTGGCCTCAGCAGGAATCTCACTGCAGCATCCTGCCAGCAAGGGCCAGTCCACCCCACTCCTGGTTAGGCAGGCGGTCAGCAGAGAGCTTCTCTTCAGCTAGCCCAGCTCTTTCCCTGCACTTCCAAAGGAGCCAAGAGCTAGTGAGGTAGAGGTAGCCTGGCATCTGGCCCCACAGGAGGGAGCTGGGCCAGTCAAGAAGCAGTCAGCCACCACCAGGAGCTTCTCCACCCTTTAGGAGACAGGTAGCTGCAGGGTGGGTGGGAAGAAAGGACTCCTAGAAGGAAAGGAACTTTTGGGGGGCACCAGTAGAACTTGGGGGGTGTTGATCTTTGGTGGGGATGGGATGAACTAGGAGTACAAGACAGAAGGGACCTGTGGTGGGGAAGGGAGATGGGGGCCGGCACAAGAGAACTGGGAGAGGATACAGGAGGTAGCTTGTGGAGAGAGAACTCTTTAGGGAGGCACCCCAAGAGGACGGGGGGGGGGAGAGTGGGTCCCAGGCATGGGGGACTCTGATGAAGCAAGGGCAGGAACCATGGGAGAGATAAGGGATGGGTACAGGGAGAGCTGGGAAAAGAGACTCTCAGAAATCTGGAGGCAGGGAGGAGGAATCTTGTCTACAAGTAGAAGAATGGAAAGAAACAGGGGACACCGGGGGGAGGGAAAAGGAAGTCTGTGGCAGGGCTGGGAAGCCAACCTCATTCTCCCAAGTCACAGACCAGAGGCTTATCCATTGAAGAAGTAGAAAGGAAGATCTGAAGGGTTCTGCTCAGATCTGTTGCAGAAGTCCAGCCAGTTCACCCATCACTCTTACGAGCTCTGCCTTTCAAAGTTAAGTAGGTCTGACAGCCCCTAGCACACTGCCTATGAACTAGAGACTGCCCTAAACTAGACTCAAGATTTAAAAATACCTGAATTTAGGAAGGTTGTTGTAATTTGAATTTAGATCCAGATTGAAGTTTGAGTGTGGCCCGTAGCTTTGGTAGAGGCCAAATCAAATCCCCCAATCCAAAACACCTCAGAGTGTTCAACATCCAGACCCAAGGTTGTTTTTCAATTGAATTAAAAACAAACACATTTATTACTGTCGCCCCCACCTTAACGAGTTATGTCTTTGTAGCAGTGTGTGGTTTTGTCTTGTCTGCTCCTGCAGCTTTGATGAGCTGTAAGATTGGAGATCCCATGTAGCATGCTGTTTCAGAAATATACACAAGCTGGAAGTCATTCACCTGGTTTTATTTTTCACGGTTTCTTTATAAAATCAGTTGAAAAAAAGTAAAAACCCAAAGCAATTACATAGAACATATCACATGACTTTCAACAGCACATATGTTTCTGAAGAGGATTTGCATTATGGCCTACCTGGATTATGTACCTCAATTCAAAAGTTCGCCTACAAGTATCTACACTGTATACAAGTATCTTTGGGAGAAGACTCTACTATTAGCTATTTAATGCAATGAACTAATCATAAGGCAAGTGTATAGTTGTATCCATCAGATGTCGCAAACAGAACCAAAACCAGACTTTTTAGGGCATGGAGGGAGATGTGGAAAGATCAAAAAGTTAAACCATTTGATTTTTTTTCAAAGGTACTCTATTGTTGATCCAACCCTGCTCCCACTTAAGCCAATGGGAGTTACATTGACTACAAGGAAACAGAGCTACAACAATATGGAGCACTTGAAATCAGCCTTAATGTTTTGGTTCTCTCTCTCTCTGCCAGGGGCAGAGAGAGAAAACTCACAGCATTTCTGTACTATCTGGACAGTATTTCCAACTTAATCAGATTTGGGAACGTCTAGGAGACTTTCAAAGAGAGCCTGAACTCACACAACTGATAGAAAACCTTATAGACACAAACAAAAATGTCTTTGGAAACAGAACTGAGTCTGTCTTTCAGGATAACCTTAAATCTCCTGAAACTTAAGGGGGAAAAGAGATACTTTAAGACAATTTAAGTGTTGTTCATTAGATCCCCTACCAGCAAGTTCCAGATGCCAAGATCTCTGAGGAGCTTTTTGTATCCAATTTCATTTCTGCAATGAAAAGAGAAAATTAAGGAACTTAATAGCCCTCAGTTAGATGACAATTTGCAGGCCAGTTTCATTCCCTGCAATAAGACTACTCCTTTCCTAGAAAATTGAGAGAACAATAATTTCCCTTTAGGAGAGATGTTTAGATAATTACAACATACACGGTCATCTAAAAGGGTAAATCATGAGGCATTACTGCATGTTTACTCTTCTGAGAACATGCCCAATTGCATCATCTCGGGCATTTAGAACTATCATTCTCCCTGCATAGCTTCCTAGGAAGATACTGTTGGTTTTGTCGATAACCTTCTGCCTCTTCATTGTTCCTCCATGGTAGATTTCCTCCTTAGAACCTCTGAAGAGTGGCACTATTGTGCTTGGGCAGAATCCGGAAATAGTAATTCTATGACTCTACTGGTTAAACCAAAGTCAGCCACAAAGGTTATAGAGCCTGATTCAAAGCCCACTGGAAAGACTCATTGACTTCAATAGGCTTTGGATCAGGCTCATATTCCCTTTAAGAAACTGGCTAAAAGTCTGCCCTGACCAGCCCACAGTCACTCCCTGCAAACACGCCTGAACATTGTTGCCCTACATGTCCCTACGATGGAGTATGGGATGGAAGAGAACTGGATGGACTCTGCTTGTTCTTCTAGCTTCTCCCTGATTGTTCTCAAGCTCTCTCCTCAGATTCAGTCCTGCGATGTGACACGTGCCCTCATCGTCAACAAGAGCAGAGGGCGAGCTCCGGCCCACCAAGGGTGAGCCCTTTGTTTTAAAGATTGGCAAAGACCAACGCAGCTGAAGGCTTGGAGCTTCATGTGGCCAAGAACAGTGAAAGAACAGAAATGCCAGGAACAGGAAGCAAACACAGACAGTCATGTGCCACCAGAGGAGAGCGTATTCTCCCATAGCTATCAAATTGAGGGTAGGACTGTATGCCCCTGTAAGAGCTCCAGCCTAAAGCAGTTCTATATTTCAGCAGCCTTAGAGACGCACCCAACAAAGTTATTGCCTTATTCTTTTATGGCCTTTCTGTTGACTTCACTGGGATTTAGTTTAGTTTAGTTCAGTTTGAACAAGTATTTATAGGTAAGGCCTGGCTTCTTGTGTGTGAAAAGGTTTGAGTTGGTACAGAGAAGGCACTCAGACCCTCACAATTTCCACTGGTGTTCCTGGAAGTGGACTTTGAACCTGGAGCGTAGGAAACATTTTATAACCTCAAACAAAACCTTGATAACACCGTACAACCCTTATGAAACATCAGAGGGTGCATGAGAATCCCACAGCTTTCAGTTCTCATTTCTTTGAACCTAGCTGCCTTTGAAACTTAAATATTTATGTTTGCTGTTTCTGCACGCTCAGCAGTTATCAGCTCTGATACGGAGTCACGGGGACACATTTTAGTTTTGTTACTGAGAGTCAAACTTTAACCTAGAAATCTAAAGAATTGGCAAGTATGAAGCAAGGGACAGATTTTTTAAAGACTATATTCATTAAGTTTCACAAAGTTCTGTAGTCCAATATGCAGGACATGTGCACTCTGCAGGTATGTTGTTTTCTGTATGTTTCAGTTTACGTAGCTAAGGCTGGTAACAGCAAATAAGCAAATCAATGCCCACAAGAGCCAGGAAATTTAGACTAAAACCCACAGCCTCTCCCACACACATCTTCCCTATGCCAAGCAAATTAACAGTAGCCAACTAGTGTCTTCAAGGTGACACCCAGTCAACCCTCACTCTTCCCTCTGTTGAAAGCCTTCTGTCATTGGTACACTCTGGACGGCCTTCCCGTTGCTAAATTAAGGTATTGGCCCATTATAAGAGTTTCTCTGTCAATGCCCTATTGCTACTGCAGCAGTCTGATTTATAAGTAACGTGCATTCCTTGCTGTGTGTGTGAGCATTGTGAGTAGCATGATGGTCATGAATTTCAGCCTGTTTGCAAGTGGTACAAAAAACAACTTCCTCAGACTGTCATGAGGTCCACATACCATAGCTAGAACCTCCTCCTGGCCGCTCTGGGGATTAGCTCTTTCCAGGTTCATACTCACTGCATGCCCTGCTGCCGGTCTCTCACTCTCTGGGGGATATCCAAGTCTTTCCTCACCAGCAGTCTGAGGCAGTCTTCCCATTCACTGCCTCTAGGCTGATAAGGGACCCTGGGCCTGTCCTCTACTCAGGTTCCAGCTCAGGGACCCTGTAATCCACAACCAAGGTCTGCACCATTGTGAATCTTGCTGCCTTTTCCCTGAGCCTTTCCTATACCTTCTGTCTCCCCCCTTTGGGTTTGCCAACTCAAACTTCCTCCTCCCAGGGAATAACTGGACTAGTTTCTATAGCCCCAAACACACCTCCTCCGGGAGTGACTGCAGACTACTGCCCTGCAGCCCCTATCTGCTATCAGCTCCCTGGCTTTACAGAAGCCCCACCTTTTCCTGCACAGGTGATCATCTCCTAATTAAGGCCTTCCTCTCAGCCTTAACTCCCTCAGCTTGCAACCTAATAGGTTAATTGGTCCCTCTGGCCTCCATTAACCCCTTCATTGCCCTATTGCTACTGTCCTATTCCTACTCACCTTCAAGGGGAGTATGGAGAACACAGCTTATCACACAGGCTAGCTACATATTTTTCCAAACAAAAAGATACTTTACCAGTTTCATTTGCAACCCCCACCGTTGTCTCTTCTACCAAGTGTGAAGCAGCTAGCCGGCAGCGTGGTAGGTTCTCTTGCTAGTGGGGGACATTTGGAAACTGTCAACAGGTCTGAGTGTCAGAAGTAGCCCCAGCTGGCGTGACCTACAGCACAGAAGTCTGATCAATGCAGGCATTCACACTGGGTACATCTCTAAGCACGATGGCTAAGTGAAGCGTAGCAAGCCATCCAAGCAGTCAGCCATTTGACAGCCCCAGAGGGCAAGCTTTCGGGCATTTGAGCAAAGCAAGAAGTAAAGAGATCCTGGGTCACAGCTGTCCAAGACCTGCTGCTATGTCTTTCCCACTCACGGCTTTAGCCTCAGAGCTCCCGAGTACCCACAATGCCCAGTGAAGTCAAAGGGTGCTGTAGGTTCCCCACACCCTGTAACAGCTCCCGCAGAAGCAGCTTCCCACCCTGGCAAGCCATAAACACACTGAAGGCTGAGCATGCAAACATGGGATCGCACCTGCTCTGCAAGTGACCCTCTGCCCATGTGCTGTGCCAATCAACAAAGGAGGGGGAGTCTCTTACAGCTCCCAGCTAGAGCCTGGCTCTCACACTCAAGCAGCAGTAACTCGTGCTTTTCTCTCTGGAGGTCCCTGACAGCCACCACACCTGAACGCCAGGCAGCTGGGCACCCAGGCCCAGATCCTCAAAGGCATTTAGGCTCTTCACTTCCCTTGAATGGATGTCAGAGCCTTCTGAGCCCCAGCCAGCCGGTGTGCGCGCCCACTGGCATGATTTGTGCTGAATGACTGCATGCTCCCTCGGTTGTGTATGCCAAAATGGGCAGAACTGGAGGCCAGCTTAAAGCTGGTGCTTGAAGCTGGACCCTTCAGGTCCAAACTTGGGAAAACACCTACCAGCTATTCTCACACCTGTCTGGCTCTTCCCCTCCCGGCCCCCATTAGTGGGTCCATCTGCAAGAGTCATTTTCCCGTGCTCTGAGAACTGTCTTCCCTCCACAGAGATTGCTTCAACATCCCTATCTGCTCTGTTGACAGAAGGTAGCACAGAAGTGCGTTTGCTTAATTGTGACTCATTGAAAGACTCGGGGTGATTAGCTTTATGAAATTGTTCCGGGTTTGTGCTTTGGCATCAAACAGTTGCTTAGGTGATATGTCCCACGAGGAACCCGTCTTACAGATTTGCTGATAACTAGCTCAGAGCACCCTCTGGTCAATAACCTTTCCAATTCGTCCTGGGGTACTCGGACACCAATCCTACCTCGGTAATGTTACCACACAAGCCCAGGCTCGGCCCCTCTAGTTTGGTGTATTTATTACTAACAGGAAGAGCTCCATGTCCCAACTTCCAGACTCTCAGTTTCACAGCAGAGGTCTGACCACTTTCCCTTTACAGAAAAAAAATAGGTGAGGGAGAGCAGTTAGAGCTCTAGCTTGGGCTTCAGGGTCCCAGAGTTCAAGTCCCTCCCTCTGCCACAGACTTGACAGGGTGTGTTATGCAGCTTAGTGCATTCAGAGCTGGGAGGTGCTTGGATACCATGGATGTGGGAGCAAGCGTGAGATAGCCTTCCATTTTCTAGTACACCTCTACCCCGATATAATGCGACCCGATATAACACGAATTCGGATAGAACGCGGTAAAGCAGTGCTCCCAGGGGGGCGGGGCTGCGCACTCTGGTGGATCAAAGCAAGTTCGATATAACGCGGTTTCACTTATGAAGCGGTAAGATTTTTTGGCTCCCAAGGACAGCGTTATATCGGGGTAGAGGTGTACCTCCAGTCTGCAGTGACTAGTTATGTGAGAACTGCACCTTTGCCAGGGTACGTGGGGGAAGGGTTCTGAACAGCTACAGCCCATTGGGGAGCTCGGATCAGAGCCTCTGCTCCCAGCCAGTCGACTTCTCTGAAGGAAAGTCTTTGTAGTGAGTGCTTCCTAGGCTCTGCACCACCCTTTCCTTCCCTCTTGGGTGCATGGAGCATATAAAACCCCCCTTAGCTGTGGCTTCTGGTCCTTGCTTTAGCACAGAGAAGGTGCATCACATGCTCAGAAAATCTGTGGCAGTTACCCCCCATCTGTAAAGAGGGGACCGCAAATTCTTACCTACTTCACAGGGGGCTGCGAAGGTTAGTCCATTAGCATTTGCAAAATGCTTTGAGATCCTTGGCTGGAAGGTGCAATAGAATTGTTAAGTGTTATCAGTGAACTCCTGACTGCCAACAAATCACTCAGGTATCCTTGCACTGGGCAGATTTGAGTGAATAATTCAAAGTGAACTTTTTTGAATTTTGCCTCCTCTTATGGAATGTCCATGGACAGATCATTATTTTCTCAAGTGTATTCAAACACTTATTTGAAATTCAAGCTGTTTGATTGCAACTAGTCAAATGCATCATGTGGTACTGGTTCTGGTCCCTGACTGGATTAATTTAGCCATTGCAATCAGATTTCCAGTGCCAAGTGACAAAGTGATTCAAATTCATTTTCTGCAAGTATCAAGCCTGCAAACTCGAACATCCCAAGAGCATTTATATTAGTAAAATGCAATTACACAGAATTGGCAGACAGTGAATGAAACAGGTGCAGGCACATGACTGAATTGATTTAGAAATTCACTGTATTCTTGAAGTACTTGCTGCTTTAGTCTCCCCTCTCTACTCATTAAGATAATCAAACAGTTAATTTCTTTGTTGCAAAATTTCTGCCTATCCCATAAGCAATAAGTGCCATTAATATAACTTTGTGACAGAATATGCGCATGTTCACACCCTACACTCTATTGCAATAACGTTTGTATAAGGTACACCTTGTAAGGCATCGTTTGAAATCTTGTAATTTGCTGGTCAACATTGTATGTGAATTTATAAGATGCCCCTGTATGATGTTATTAACATGTGTTCCGAATCTCACAACCCTGCCCAAACAGAAGTTGACAAACAGGTCTGTCCTAAACAAAGGAATGTGTGTGCTGCTTAATTTGCATTTAAGCAGTAAACAGAGTCATCAACCAGGAAGAAGACAAAGGCCGCTCACCCAGGTGAAAAAACCCAGCAATGAGCAGGGAATATCCTTCCACATAGACTCTGGTTCCTGGTTCTCAGCTGGAAGTGTTTTTCAAGACTGGGACTCAAACTATAAAAAGGAGGAACAAACCCCCCCAAGCCCTCCCTCCCCTTCTCTGCACCTGAAGAGACAAAGGGAAGCAGTGACTGGATTCTGGGGGAGGGGTCCTGACCTGAGTTTGGTCAGTAATCGGCTGGAACATATGGTGACAAAGTTTGCTTTGCAACTAAGATAGTTTAAGTAGATACCAGTAAGCATTTTATCTTTATTTTTCTTGTAACCATTTCTGACTTTTATGCCTCATTACTTGCCCTCCCTTAAAATCTATCTATTTGTAGTTAATACACTTGTTTCATCTGATCCAGTGTGTTCGAGTTCTGGGGGGAAATCAGAGACTGGGAGTGTGGTGGGGTCACCCCAGGGTAAGCTTGAAGGTTGATAAGAGCCAAGGTGTGTCTGACTGGCTGCGGCACACTCAGACCTAGCTGGAAGTGACACATGCTGGAGGTGCTAGCAGCAAGGCATTGTAAAGGGCACCCCAAGTTACAAGTTGGGGTGACTGTCACTCATTAGTCTGGATTCTACCATGGTATGTGTGGCAGGGTGAGACTCACCGGTGTAGCACCTCCTGCTGGTTGTCCAGGGAATTAACTCTTTTCCAGCTCCGGCACACCCTCTGCCAGCTGATGCCTTGCCTGCTGCTGGCCCCCGTGTCCCTCCCCGACCCTGGTGCCCCTCTATGTCAGGTCCTGCCCCCAGCAGTAACCCGCAATTTGGGTCTCCCCACCCTGAGGAACCCCATCCCCACCTTGCCTCAGTGGCTACTGCCAGTCTCCACTTCGCTCCTGCTCCCTGGAGCAGACGGCAGTCTGTAAACCACTCATCATCGGCAAGGGGGGTTGGACCAGCTGCTTCTGCCTATATCTAGGCTGCCCCTCTGCAGCCCCAGTACTTTTGGGGCCCTTAATTCAGCCTGCAGCCTGAGGCTTTGCTAGGCTGGAGCTCCCCAGCACCCTCTGCCCATCCCCAGCCCTGCTCCACCTCAGGTACCCTGCTCAGCTCCCAGGCAGCCAGGTCCTGCTCTCTCAAAAGGCTAGAGAAAGAGTCCTCTTGAGCGCCTGGCTCACAGCCCTTTTATAGGGCCAGCTGTGGGGCATTCCCAGTCAGCTGATCGGGATGTGGCCTCAGCTGTGGCTGCTTCCCCAGTCAGCTGTTTCCCAGCCACAGCCCTCTCCAGGGCTCCTTTTAACCACAAACTTGAAGTCCACAATTGCAGCAGTAGCGTATTACCGATCCCAGCCATTCAAACATCTGCCAGGCCCCAAAACATCAGGACAATTTTTTTTTTAAATTAAGAAATAGTCAATGTTGGGATCTTATTGGCCTTCCTGGGTTTGAGTCTCCAGGGTTTGTATTTTCAAGGTTCTCTGAACCCATGAGCACTAGAAATGTACTTTAAAAACTGGAAGATGATGCCCATATACAGTAAAAGCTTTTTTATCCAGGATGTTGGGAGAATGGCGGGTGCCGGTAAGTGAAAAATTCCAGTTAACTAAGAGGGAAGGAGTTTGGGTGTGGGGCTGGGGGTTGGGGGTTGGGGCACAGGAGGGGGGTCAGGGCACAGGCTCTGGGAGGGAGTTTGGGTGTAGGAGGGGGCTTGGGGCAGGGGGTGGCATACGGGAGGGGTTTCAGGGTGCTGTATCCAGGGGGCGCTCATCTTGGGTGGCTCCCCAGAAGTGGCGACCTGTCCCTGCTGCTCCTAGGTGGAGGCGTGGCTTTGCACGCTGCCCCCAACCCGCCCTGTCCTGAGCGCTGGCTCCGCAACTCCCATTGGCTGGGAACTGCGGCCAATGGGAGCTGCAAGGGCGGCACCTATGGGTGGAGGCCACCTAGCCACTCCCCCACCTAGGAGCATCAGGGACAGGTTGCCACTTCTGGAGAGCCATGTGGAGCCAGGTAGGGAGCCTGCCAGCCCCACGCCAACCTGACTATATACCGGACTTCCTATGAAGATTAGAAATGCTGGTTTATAGAGCTTTCCAGTTGGTACAGGGCAGGAGAACACAGCTTTTACTGTAGTAACATGATTGAAGAAGCTAGGGCATAGACACACCTCTGGTAAAGGGAGTGCTCAGTGCAACAAAAAATAAATCTACTTCCAGAGGCCTGCAGGCTGGGAACTTGCTGCTTTATTTAACTGCATCAAAACAGAGTGCATGTGGTGGGGGGAATTCCCACTAATAATACAGGTTGTAAGGGGGCAGGGGAGCATGGATACATCCCACAATGCTCCAGTTAACTCTATTATGACCCCTTTACTGCAACAGTATTATTACAAGGCTCGTGCTGTGTGGTGGCAACACCTAATATGAAGCACCACCAGTAAGCCAGGAAACTAAAAAAGCTGATGCTTAAAGTCTTGATCATTTTGTGTTTGTCTGGACTGAGATTCGTTAGAAAAATGTGCGGAAATCCAATTTGGAGTTTTCGTGTTGCAGGAACATGGGCAGCTCTTTGTGGAAATCAAAGTTTCAGTTTGCATATGTGAGTCCACCTGCGGTAAGTATTTTGCACACACATGCAACCAAAGTATACGCAAGATACCATGTGAGCAGCCCTGAGTACTTAACAGCTCAACTTTTACTTTCATAACCAAGTTCAAAGACCTCCAAACAACAAATCAACTGTAGGAAGCAACCGACTGCCTGATATTTTGTGAGCAGACAAAAAAGCTGAAGTTAGTGAATACATTATTCATTGCAAGTTATTCCCTCCATTCGGGTACAGGGAACTGTACTGAGCAAACACAGAAGCATTTCATGTCAAAAAATTCAACAGCAGCTAGCGGAACCACCCAGCCAGACTCTCATTTCACATTTCTATCCCTGCCCCTGAGCCACTCCGATATTAATGAAGCTAAGATTTCACAAAGTGAAGAGGATTTATTGTAATCAAGGCTTAATTATGGCCATGATTAAATTTTCTAAGTTGGGTAAATCTTTCTTCCCCGTGCTTCGATATCTGCAAGCAGACAGCAGCCTGAATTGATAGAACCTTTTCAACATTCATTTAGTCCCACATCCTCAGTGGAGGTGAGATTTCAAGTTGTGTCATTTTAATGTAGCCCAGAGCTAGCCGGCATTTCAGATGAACCACAATATTTATTTCAGTTATCTGATTGAAAGTAGCAAAAGGAAAATGAATTCCTTCCAGAAGCCAGCTAAATCATAAACCAAAGGCATTTTATGCAATCTGTTTAATGTTCTGTTATCGAAAGAGATTGTCCTAGTGGTATAATCCCACATTATAAATTAGTGGAGAGATAATTGGATTTACATGTTACTTTGGATATGGCTTTAGCCAGTTGTGTTATTGGCAATACATTAACATCCTACACAAAATTAAACGGCATGATGTAAAAACTCAACAATTATTACTGAAATACTAACGATACGGGGGAAATGGATGCAAAACTGCTTCGAGATAATACTACATCTATGTTAAAGCAAATTAGTAATGGAAAAGCAGAAGACTGCTTGGAGAAAAAAATGTAAGCTTCCTTCTCCCCCAAATAAGGAAATACAAAATAGTTTATTTACAAGACACAGACACTTCATTTGCACTTAGGCTATGTCTAGACTGGTGACAGGACACTAGTCCAATATCGGTATTGTGCCAGAGCCCCCTACTGTCCACATCTAAACCCCTGAAACACGGGTTTCAAGTGTGAACGAGATAAGAACACTAGCACATCTGAGGGTGTGGGTATAAACACTCCTTATGCTGTGGCCCGGCCACATACCCATGTCAGTTTGTCGTGTGGATAGGGGTAAGGGGGCGTGTTCCGTGTCCAATAGTCCTCCAGCTCTCTTCCCACAATGCTCTGAACGCTTTCCTGCCTGACCTTTACCCACATCTGTAAAGGTCCCTGTCCCCCCTGATTCTCACCCATAGTAGCGAGCTGCACAACCATTTTCTGCTGGCCTCTTTTCCCCAGTACACGTGAACGTAGAACATGCTACGCCCAAGAGCTGCCGCCTGGTCAGCCAAACACACCCGGGTCCTGATAAATGGGTGGTCAGACTTCACCCTTCTCTCGCAGCCCCCGGGATCAGGACATTTCAGAGAGGATGGTGCAGACAGGCATGCCCAGAAGGCAAAAGACTCCGGCTCTGGGAGGGGTCCCCCAACATGCCCATTCTTGAAAGAGCTGGCCTGGGTGCTCTCCAAAGCTCCCAGTACCGAGCCTGAGGTGATGCACACCCCCCTCCTCAGCCCCACCAGGCTCATTGTCCAATGGGATGCCGAGGAAGGACAGGGCATGGAGGCAGCAGTGACCCTGGAGGCGGTGGCCCCAGAGGATGAGGAGCACATTATCCTGCACCTCCACCTGGAGGAACCAGCTCAGCCTGCCCTTCCTGATGAGCCAGAGGACAATCCAGACTGAGCGGGAACCTGAACCCAAGGCTGATAAGTTCAAATCCCACCCTCCCCACCTACATCCTATCCCTGTTTCTCTGGGGCTGCATGTGGGATGGGAAGGCCACCACACTTCCCTGCCTTTCAATGGTCCCCAACCACAAACTCAACATCTTATTGAATGATCACGAACCACTATAAAGCTGTTGGCAGAAGCTGTGGAACAGCTTATGGGCAAACTCCCCTATTGCACAGGGTCGGTGCGTTTGTCAGCCAACAGGCCGACAGTGAGGGCGGGGGTGGAAAGGTCGGGTTTCAGGACCTTTGCATTGCACAGATATGAATTTTGCATTATAAATAGAGCCCTGAGAAAAATCAGATTTTTTTTTTAAATCCCAGCAGCATCACAGGTAACGTAGAAAATTTCATGGGAAAGGCACGGAAAGCAGTTGGCAAAAGGTCACTGCCACCGTCCTTTGCAGAAAACCGGCCACTGAGTCTCTTCCCCTGCCCCGGCCAGAATGCAGCAATTTTCCCAACCGCAGAGAGGCAGAAGCCAGCATTTGCATGCATCAGTCTCGTGCTAAGTGCGGCTTGTCGTGCGCAGCAGCATAGTGTCAGAGTAGTGGTGGGGGAGGGGCATTGTGAGCCCCACCAAGCACGAGTCTAGTGCACCTTTCTGCCTTCCTGCTGTTGGGGGAGGGGGAGGGAGAGAAATCACAGTATTGGGCTAATTTAGTGATTTCTACCCAGTCCATGAAATCACGATTGTCTCAGAGCCCTAATTATAAACAAAACAATGATGAGCAAGACACGTCGAACCTGAGACGGTATTAGGAGTCACCAGCACTTTCCCCATAATATAGATTACAGCATATGTCAATACAAACCTCTCACTGCCCACAGCCGAGTCAGGCTGTCCTTCACCCAGCAGAACAGCTGGGTCTTAGAAACTACAGCGCTAGTCTTCCAACAGACAGTTCACTCCACAGAAGAGCAGTCGCCAAAATCTTCTCCAGTATATAGAATATCAGGGTTGGAAGGGACCTTAGGAAGTCATCTAGTCTAACCCCCTGCTCAAAGCAGGACCAATCCCCAGACAGATTTTTACCCCAATTCCCTAAATGCCCCCCTCTCAAGGATTGAACTCACAACCCTGGGTTTAGCAGGCCAATGCTCAAACCACTGAGCTCTCCCTCCCCCCATTATAGATCCCTCCCCATATAGAACAGCCTGCTCAAGCAGCAAATCCCTCACCTGTAGAGTTCCACCGAAGTACTCTGCTAACATCCTTTTCAGCGCCCCTTTCTCTGGTTCTCTTTCTCCAAATATCAGGCAAGAGCCAAAAGCGCCTGTCTTATAAAGGCTCCAGACTCCTCCCCTTCCCAGCATGCTTTGCTATAAGGAGCTTGACAGATAGCCCGGTCTTTCCCACTTTTCTCAGGAGAATCAGCCCTCTCTCCACCAACATCTGGAATCCATCCCCCAGGTGAGGACTAAGGTATCACAGGACGTTTCATGGTGTTTTCCTCTGAAACCAAACTACCAATGAATGTTAACAATGGGAGGAAACCGGGCTCCCCTCTCCTTTCTCTCCGGGGCCTCCCAGACAAACAAGAAGGATAAGCTCTGCTTGGTAAAAAGCAGCGCCTGCTTCCCCAGGGCTCATCTTTAACCCTCAGCGCCTGCTCATTCCATCACAAAACCCTGCTTTTCATCCCCTAGCTATACCTATGGGCCAATGGGGTTGGAAATTGGCCTCTGGGGCTAAGATGGCATTTCTCCATCAAGTTTCACAAAGAGCGAGCAGGTGGTCCTGGAGCTGTGCCCCTGCCCACCTCCCCCCTTCCCAAGTAGGAGTTCACGGTTTTATTGTTTGTTCCTGGAGCCAGGGGGTGGAATGAAGAAGCAGCAAAACAAACCAACCACATGAGCACAGCAAGTTGCACACCCGAGAAGAGCGTAGTAGTAAACGCCCAGGCTGTGTGCACCTAGGCCTGATGGAGGCATGCTGAACCGGTGCTCTGTTCAGAGGCGGATGGCTCGCCAACGACTTTACAATGGGCTGTGTCCAGTCGGTACAATCTATCCTCAAAGTTCTTCCTGATTGCTGGGGGTTTCCATCAGATGCATTTGCACCGAATGAAGTGTGTGATAAAAAGGGATGTCTTTCAAGACAATTGAGGTGTCTAAATAGGATCTGAGCACTTGGAAAATCAGGGCTCCCGGTTTAAGTTTATCCTCTTTCATAGGATTAAGGCATATCTGTGTGTACACATGTGCGCGCGTGCGCGCACACACACACACACACACACACACACACACACACACACACACACACTCTCTCTCTCTCTAGCTTCTTCAAACCATCCAGGTGGTGGAAAGAGGCTAGAAAACAGCTGGATCGGGGCTGTTAAGAATTCCCCACCATGGCATTGGTCTCCGCTCATATCAAACTAACATACCTGGCACCTACAGAAACTGGACCACCAGGCTCTAGTGTAGGGGGCATGTCAAAGGCCAGGGGGGCTTTGTCTCCTGCATAATTTAAAGGTGCCGTAGGCAGTTCTGCTCTAAGCAGCAGTGAGTGCAAGTACTCCCTGAAAAATCAGAGCTGGAGCTGGCTCTCAGTTGCTCCCAAATCTGCCCTGCGTGGTTCTCAGCAGAGGAGAATCTGGGCCTTTATGTTTTACCCTGCTTCTTTTATGACAAACTCGGTAAGACATGGAACACAAAACCAGGTTCTTCCTTCTGAAGAATTGGCTTCTTTCCTGATATAGCCCATTGGCCCTCCCTTCAGCCAGCTGGCCAGACAAAGGGGCTTCTCGTAAATCTCCCAGGAGGCTGCCAGAAAAAGATGTGTGGCACGGAAGTCACCTCCTTTCTGGAACTTCTGGGAACAAAATGCTTTATTCTGGAGCCTGGCTTTGCTTGAGCACAGTGTTCATTGCTGCTGCTGCTCACTTCGTGGCTCATGCCTCATCAGTGCATTTTGCATGGGGCTGTTACCTGGTGCCCTTTCAAGTGGATAACTCAGCTCACGGTACATGCAACTTTGATTCTATTTGCTGTGCTCTGCCGCTTTAAATGTAAGAATTCTGCCTCCCGGCGAGGGGCCAAGGCTGTGGCAAGGTTTAAGCTATGGAAGCTTAAAGGGAAGCCATGCTAGTTTGCATCTCATAGGGTGAAATTCACTGTGGTGCTGAGGGCCAGAAGGAGGTTTCTGCACCACAGCAGCCTTGTACGGGCTCTGAGCCACAGTGGATTTCACCTAGGGAGATGCTGGACCTACCTCTCCACCTTGCTGCAGCCATGTACAGCTGTGCTAAGTCACACGGGACAGACACAAGTGAGGGCACAAGATAGAGATTCAGATGCTTGAGCACTGGAGTCCGAAATCTTAAGGTGGTCAGCTAACTTGTGTGCGCATCCTTTGCCAGCGCCTGGAAAATAGAATTGCCTTTGGGATGGGAATCTCTAGCTCTTTATATATAGGTCTTAATCCGTAGGTCCTGGTAAAGCACCAGCTGGCACAGCTGTGAATGTCGGTAAAACGAACCCTTGGAGTATGCAGAGCCATCTGAGGCAGCCGAGCACCCTGTAAATGTATCTGGGGTTAGAACGATGTCTCGGGACAGGACCGTGCCGATACGAATTGCACATTTGGATGCTGGCAGGAAGCCCAGGAGCAGAGGGAAAGAATGGGGCTGACCGCGTAGGAATGAAGGAGGAGATGGAACACCCGGGGTACTTCCTGCTACCGATAGCGTGGCAGAGCTGATCACTTTACTAAAACCTCCGCACCCATGTCAATGGCATTACGTGGCACAAAGCCAGAGGAGAGAGACAGCCTCCCTCTTGCTACATTTAATGTTCAATTTATGTACAGAGAGAAACTCATCTCACCTCGTCTGCTCTGAGTCCATGACATAGCTCTGGGAACCAGGTGTACGGGGCTGATTCCAAGCACCCAGGGTCGATCAGCCTGAGATCTGACAGTGCTGGCACAAGTCTCATAGACCAAGCTCAGCGCCAGCATTCCTGGCTGCAGCAACCCTGACGCCGG
This sequence comes from Trachemys scripta elegans, assembly GCF_013100865.1. NCBI lineage: Eukaryota > Metazoa > Chordata > Testudines > Emydidae > Trachemys > Trachemys scripta. The sequence goes on along the minus strand of NC_048308.1, from coordinate 69,803,244 downwards.
GTTCCAAGACTCCTGTCCACGTACGTGGTAGCTGTCCAAAGGGCAGCTGTGGAACGAGTGGAGAGATCAGCGTTGGCTGGTGCTTTTCCTCATCAGCCTCGCCGAGGTGCAGTGAACCAGGGTAAATGGGCTGTAGGGAGAATGAAGGGGATTCAGAGCAGCATTTGCATGCGTCAGGCAAACCCCTAGGATGTGTCTCGCCGGAAAGCTATTTAGCTGCTGCCGTTCAGGGTCATTGGGAAACGTGGCTCCAGCCCCTGGCATCAACCCAAACACCTGAGCCCTCTGAACCAGCCTAGCAGGGCGTGAAATGAAATCCAGTTGCATCACTGGCCCAGTTTTACAGCACTCTGCCCTTTGCTTTAGCTGACAGGGTTCGAAGAGAGGAACATCCCTCTGCACCCAAGCAGAGTGCTCAGCATCCAGCCCTGAGCAGAACAGCTCAGCTGGGGACCGGCTGCACTGGAGCGGGAGTAATGGACTCCCACGCTGAGAAGCCTCATACTACTGAAACATGGGTGCTAGGACCAATTCTCCTTGTTATTTGGGCGCCCCCTGCTGGATTTTTCCATACCAGAGCCCCTGTCCTATTTAGCAGCATGGGAAGGGCAGGCGGGACATAAACCCCCAGCACATCTTTACAACCCCTAGCTTAGGGCTATTGTTTCAGGCTATGTTCAGACTCCGGCAGGCAGCACTGGCCTTGGTTTCTATTCCGGGCGTTCGCCCTGCAACAAGAAATATAGGTTTTAAATGAAATGAAGGTGGTCTAAACCTTGGTGCCGAAGGGGCTTCCCCCAGGCCGCCCCTTGCTGCACTGCAGCACTCTCTGTGCTTGTGCTGCATAGGTTGGCAGAGAGGGGTGTCCTCTGGGGCACAGGCTCTGTTCCAGACGACAGACTGGAGTAACAGCCATGGAGCTGCAGGGTCTATCCCTCTAACCTTAACCTGCTTTCCTCCACCAAAGCCATGGACTTGGGGCTTTCCATTCACCCTCACACTAGTGCAGCTGCAGTGACTAATGGGCTCCAATTTGGGACAAGGGAGACAAGGCCATGGAGAACAAGAGTACATGTGACTGATGCTCCTCTTCCCCGCCCTGCACAGAAGGCAGGAAGGGAGGTTTCCCTTCCTCTTACCTTAGATGACATTCTCTTCCCTTTATTGCGGTGGTGAGCAGCACCATCATTGTCAGCTTCCTGAAATCAAAACACTTCGGTTTAGGTCTACACTGCAACCAGAGGTGACACTCAGCACTTGTAGATGTACCCAAGCCAGCTTTGACCTAGCTGGCTCAAAAAACTCCTGTGGGACCCTGGGTATGTACTCTAGTGGCAAGCCCATGTGGTCATGGCTTCACTGCTACTATTATTTGAGCTAGGTAGATCAACGCTAGCTCAGGTATGTCTGCACGTGTTGCACTCACACCTCAGGTACGTCTACACATGCTTCAATTACACCTTGCAGTGCAGACGTACTCCAAGCTGTGGAGCATTCCAGTTGGTTGATCCTTCCCAGGAGTTTCATAGCATGGAGACACATTTCTCCGATTATTTTCCAAGAGCCGTACGACAGCTCGGAAAGGATCTCAGCATGGGGCAGCGCCAGGAGGATTCCATCTCTTTCATACGGATCTGAATTGTACCCTGGGGCCTGATGCTGAACTTAACATCAGTGGGAGACGTGGGTGCTGGACCCTTTGGAAAGTGAGGCTCCCTCACTGCAGAAAACAGCACGCTCTATTGGTCAGGAGGAAAGGCCATTGGCATTGACCGTCAGAATGTCTTTCCTCTCATTGGAGAATCCTTTTCAAACAGAGATGGGTGCCTAGTGCAACTGTTTCCCTAATTATTCCCAAAGTCTTCTCAGTTGTGTTGCAATTCCTAGAGTAAGGCAATGGGTGATATGTAACTGGCAATAACACGGAACACTTGCCTGTAGAACTGAGATTAGATAAATAAATACAGAAAGTGTCACAGGGGTAGCAATGGTAGCAGAACCTATTTGGCTTAGGAAAATACCTTGTTTATCTTTCCCACCCCGAAATAAGGCAAGAAGCCAGAGTTAACTTCTTATTTAATGTGTATGTTCATAAAGGTACATTTGATTCTTTGTTACACTACTCGTAGCTACATCCAGCCCAATACGCAGGAGAACAACACTGTTACAGGTACCATAGAATATGGCATGACAGACAATAAAAATGGAACGAAGGCACATTTTCCACAGTAAAGGCAGACACAAGTGACAAACAAAAATCCATTTATATAAAGTAGATTTATCTTAGTCGTTTAGGACCCAATCCAACTTCTATTGAAGTCAGTGGGAGTCTGAGCACGTCCTGACAAGCCTTTCCAATGTGGGACTACTGAAATCTTATGTTGCACTGCTGAACAGATATCACCTTTAGTATTGGTGTTGTAATCAACACTGAGCTTGACCTGTCTCAGTGCATTTGGTAAGTTTGGATAGCAGATCACACAGCAAAGATGTGAACAGCAAGATGCTGAAAGAGTTTTATTGTAACAGGCAATTAATAATGCTTCCCCTGGAAAATATATTCAATTGTTTTCTTATGCAGAGAAAACACAGCAGTCATTTGAGTTAATAGCTTGCCGGGGCTTGGCTCTCCGGAAGACTTTCAGCATCTAACACAAAGGCAGAGCCATTCTGGTTGAGCCAAGCTGACATCCAGCTGATCTTGCTACGGGCAGCATTGCATTTAGAAGCCCCTTTCCCTTCCAGGAAAGAACACTCAACTGGGGACACTTGCTTTCTAAACTACTGTGATACCAGGAGCTAGCCCTGCTGTTGCATCAAACGAGTGGTGAATCACATACCACCTCTTGTTTGTTAAGGAATCAGAACACGAACAGGCCATACGGAACTTGAACAAGTGAAACCAAATGCAATATCAGGGCCTTGCAAAACATCACAGTTAGACTTATTTATGAACTGCATGCCTTCAGCACTGGAGTGTAGGCACTCAGTCTGGACTACAAAATAGTGTCTCAGACAAATCTGAAGAAGTCTTTAGTGTTCACCAGGAATCCAGGTGGCAGGTTAGTTTTGGAGGCCAAGTGCAATATGTCCTATTAGGGAAGGCAGGAGGCCTTTCATCCTCATATGCCAGCATGTAAAAATGTAATCCGGGTTTGGAAATACACTATGTGAGCAGCAAGGAAGGCAGGGGAGGAGATCATTGGGGGGTCACTAAAAGGAGCAATGAGGCCCAAATCCTCAAAAGTATTTAGGCTCCTAACTTTCTTTGAGCTAGGAGCCTAAACACCTCTGACGATCTGCACTTGAGTGTCTAGTTGACGCCTGGGTGAAGATCTGTTCCCGAGACTCAAACCAGAGCGGGTTGGCAGCAGAATTGTTGGAGTTAGGAAAGTGACCTCTGAGCAGCTGATGAGAGCTATCTGCTTACAGCCAATAACTAAAGACTGCGAAGAAAAGCAACAGATCAGCTTCTAGAATTTGGAGCTCAACTAGGAGGATCATGTTTTATCATCAACATGTAAGATGACCATGGAAATAAAAGAGCCCAGAGCTCTGAGACGCAAAAAGCAGAAATGTCATTTTAAAAGCACCATGCATCCTCCTCACGCCTTTCCAGGTGCTGCCATTTGTGGCAGGATACGATTCGCTTTGAGACGTCTCCTAGAAATGAGTGTGAACAAGTCCGTACCTGCGTGAGCAAAGAAAATAAAAAGAGAATTTTAGAATAAATCTCCCGCTGCCGTCAGTTGACACCTTTTGTTTTCATTCCAGTATCTGTCAACGTGGAATCCAGGGGTCTAATCCTAACAAATTACTCGGGATAAAAAGAGCTTGCTGCTCTGCTAAGAAATGAGGAAGAGCGGCAGCTCTATCCGATTCAGAGCAGTGGCAGTGGGGAAGTTTTGGGGCTGTCAATTCAGCATCTTCTGCAGGCGCTGGGCCTGATTCTCCAATGCCCTGCACTGTCTGCAATCATTTCCCCCTGCACCAAACGAGTGCAGCGTGGATGTAAACATCACCGTGCTGATTGGTTACACCCTTTGGCCGAGGTACTACAAAGATACAGCTTCAGCTTCTTGGGAGGCAATCGCTTGTCTGCCCTTCCCATAAATCTAGATTAGTTAGTACATTGGGTCATTTTTCTGGGAAAGCCCAGCTTCAGAACCTGGACAGCTCATACACAAGAGAGCATTCACAGCATCCAGGAAGATTTCACTGACTGCCAGCCAGCAAGCAGTAAGCCATATTTCAGATGGACCCAACATCCTCAACTTCCATTATACTTCATCACTTAGGAGCCAGAGTAGTGCCCAAGCTACCCGACTAGAGTTCAGACCTTTTACCTGACTTGAGCTAACTGACAAGTTGAACAACTTGGAATTTACTACCTCTAAGGACTAGAGAGACCAAGAGCATGGCTTCACTTGCAGCTGTAGAGCGCTGTGAGTTAAACCAGCCTTCGTAGAGCGTAGTAGGGAAAATGCTGTAGTCTGTCCACACTGACAGCTGACAGCGCACTGGCTGGCCACATTTGCGGCACTTGCAGTGGCATTGAAGTGGTGCATTATGGGCAGCTATCCCAGCATGCAAGTGACTGCAACATGCTTTTCAAATGGGAGGGGTGGGGTGGAGTGTGACAGTGAGTGGGGGGGGGAGAGAGTGGGTTTTGGGGGGCTGAGAGCATGTCAGCATGCCGTCTTGTAAGTTCAGACAGCAGCAGACCCCTCCTCCCCCCGCCTCACTCTCTCACACACACACAGCATTCCACAGTAAGGGCTTGCATGCCGGCTGTCAGAAACGGAGCTTTGAAAGGGCATTTCCGCATTCCTACAGGAGATCAGAACAATGACAAAAGTGGCCACTTGATTTAAGGGGATTATGGGACTGATCAGAGCACAGTAACGCAATACCTCGTTCACACTGACGCCCGGGCGCTGTAGCCAAGGCACAGCAAATGTTATTCCTCTCGCCGAGGTGGAGTACCAGCAGCGCTGTAGCCACGGAGTCAGAGCGCTCTACGTGCCATGCCAGTGTGGACGGGGAGTGAGCTAGTGCGCCCGGGGCTGCTTTATTGTGCTGTAACTCGCAAGTGTAGCCAATCCCTAAGCCCTTTCCTCGAATCGTGCAGTTTACCCCCATGGGTCTCTCTGGCATTGCGTCTTATATAATCATTTACCTCTGCAAAGTGGGTATGAAATCATATCCCCCACTATGAGCGAGTGGAGAACTGAGTTGGCAGCGTTTTACGCTCATTTTGCGCTGGTGAAAATGATTCTCTACAAGGAACAAATCTCTTCAATCCCTGAAAGAAAGTCCTGTGGCTTTAAAGCAGGGGTGGGCAAACTTTTGGGCCCAAGGGCCATATCTGGGTATGGAAATTGTATAGCGGGCCATGAATGCTTACAAAATGGGGGTAGGGGTGTAGGAGGGGGTGAGGACTCTGGCTGGGGGTGCGGGCTCTGGGATGGGACCAGAAATGAGGGGTTCAGAGGGCGGGAGGGGGATCACGGCTGGGGCAGGGGGTTGGGATGTGTGTGTCGGGGTAAGGTCTCAGGCTGGAAGTCCGGGTTCTGGGATGGGGCTGGGGATGAGGGATTTGGGGTGTAGGAGGGTGATCCAGGCTGGGACCAAGGGGTTCAGAAGGCAGGAGGGGGATCAGGGCTGGGGCCGGGGGTTGGGGCATGGGGGGGGTGAGGGCTTTCACTGGGGGTGCAGGCTCTGGGGTTGAGCTGTGGATGAGGGGTGCAGGCTCTGGGGTGGGGCTGTGGATGAGGGGTTTGGGGTGCAGGAGGGTGTTCTGGGCTGGTATCAAGCGGTTCGGAGGGCAGGAGGGGGATCAGGGCTGGAGGTTGGGCCACGGGAGGGGCTCAGGGATGCAGGCTCCGGGCAGCGCTTACCTCAAGCAGCTCCCGGAAGCAGCGGCATGTCCCCCCTCTGGCTCCTAAGCAGAGGTGCGGCCAGGCAGCTCTGCGCACTGCCCCATCCACAGGCGCCGCCCCTGCAGCTCCCACTGGCTGCAGTTCCTGGCCAATGGGAGCTGCGGGGGCAGCACGCAGAGCCCCCTGGCCGCGCCGCTGCATAGGAGCCAGAGGGTAGACATGCCGCTCTTTCCGGGAGCCACACGGAGCCACGGCACGCACGTGCGGAGCGGCTCCCAACCCCGCTCCTCGTCTGAGGTGGATTAAATCAGCTGGTGAGACAGATGTGGACCGCGGGCCATAGTTTGCCCACCTGTGCTTTAAAGTTTAGTTTGACATAGTAATTCCAGATAGTCCTCACTTCCAGACAGCCACATTTCTTATTCCATTTTCTCTGCAAAGGAAGATGCCAGTCATTGCTAGTTTGGACGTTGTTCTACATCACTCTAGCCTTTTCATCAGGCATCTCAAATTCCTTTTGCTATCCCAAGGGCTCTGAATCCCTCACACCATACAGTAACGCCTGACAATCACAAACTGAAGAAGAATAAGGAAACCTATCAAAGGAAGTAGACAATTTGCTGAGAGAGAAAGGATGGCCTTGTTGGTGAGCATACTAGCTTAGGATCTGGGAAATCTTGGTTCAGTTCCTAGCTCTGCTATAAACTTCCCATGTCATTTTGGGTAAATTACATTCTATGCCACAGTCCCAGGGAATAATAGTTTGGCCTGCTAAACCCAGGGTTGTGAGTTCAATCCTTGAGGGGGCCACTTAGGAATCTGGGGCAAAATCAGTACTTGGTCCTGCTAGTGAAGGCAGGAGGCTGGACTCGATGACCTTTCAAGGTCCCTTACAGTTTTATGAGATAGGTATATCTCCATATTAAAAAATAATCCGTGCTCTCTTATCCCCTTGGGTCTGTCTTTTTGATTTAGCCTCAGGGATCGGCAACTTTTGGCACGCGGCCTGCCAGGGTAAGCCCCCTGGCGGGCCGGGATGGTTTGTTTACCTGCCGCGTTCACAGGTTCGGCAGATCACAGCTCCCACTGGCTGTGGTTCGCCGCTCCAGGCCAATGGGGGCTGCCGGAAGAGGCGCGGTCTGAGGGATGTGCTGGCCGCCACTTCCTGCAGCCCTCATTGGCCTGGAGGGTGAACCGCGGCCAGTGGGAGCTGCGATCGGCCGAACCTGCGGACACGGCAGGTAAACAAA